>NW_008626485.1:0-916 GCF_000691845.1 Merops nubicus
GCCGCCCTAGCGTCCCAAGACTTATAACATTTAGGATCAAATTCTTCTGAGAACACCATGTTAGACTTAACACTTCATTCACGTTAAGCCACAGCCTTTATGTTCATCCTCAAATCTTACCCTAATCTGGATCTAAATTTTCACAACAGATATTAAGGGATAGGCTGCTCTACCCCTGTTGAATACCATACCTTTGAGGACTTCATAGATTTTAGCCTTCCAGCTGCAGAAACCATGAGAGCATGCACAAATTAGAACTACTTTTAACGCTGTGTTAAAAAGTGTTAGTTAATACAGTGAAGCACAGACAAACCACACCTAAGGGGTATCACAAAGCCCTTTCACAGATGATCATCCTTTGACACCTTCCTGAACTCAAATGAAACCCAACTTCCCTTTACTGTTTTCACTAAACTGGCCACATTCGTTTTCTCCTGAAGCAATTCACAGACAGATGATTTGATCAGCAGCTGCTGCTCTTTTCACCAGCACAGGAAGATTCACCTCCTCTCCCCATTGCGGGCACGGACCCCTCTGAAAGGATTTTATTTACTTTTCTCTGCTTCTTTAGTGAAATCCTCTCTTAGATTGATAGATTGGAAACATTTTCACAGGCTGAAGGTTCTTAGAAGAAGAAGAGCTAAAGAAATTTGGTTACAACAAGAGACTATTAAAAACCTGTGGCTCCTGCACTCTGCACTCAGTTGTCCCTCAAATAGTCACTGCACACCAGGCAGCTGGCGAGTGGCTCGTGCAGGGGAAACTGTGGCTCCTGTATCCAACACTAGAGTCAGGAAAAGATGAGTGAATCGACCACCTAAATCATTTTCGTGGCTCGTGCAGGGGAAACTGTGGCTCCTGTATCCAACACTAGAGTCAGGAAAAGATGAGTGAATCGACCACCTAAATCATTTTC
>NW_008626486.1:0-28267 GCF_000691845.1 Merops nubicus
TGATCTCCAGAAGTCCCTTCCAGCACTTATCATTCTGTGATACTGGTGTGGATTCTTCAACAGTTTTGAGTGTAAAACAGGAACTAAGGCAACAACTGTCAGCAGGACAGCATACAAAGGGACCTCTTCTGGGGGAAAGCAGCAGAACTGTACCATGAACTCACTAGTGTGGGAAGTGCGAGTCTCAGTTCCTCTGCCCCTTATTCTAGCAGTCTTCCTGCATTACCCATGGCACGTGCCATTTAACCTCTCTCAGTGCCTCGCCATCTCCATCTGGGCAGTGGGGAAGAATAACATTTACCTACCTCATGAGGTGCCCAGGGGCTTAACTTGCTTAACTAGCACGGGGAAGGTGTGGAGTTATGATTTCTGAGCAGGTTACTCAGTGGTAATCCAAAAGTTTTTGTCTTATGTACCACAGACTTCTTCAACTGTGTCCTCTGAATCAGTCCATCTGGAAGAAAGTTGATATCTCCCCCGCCTTATGATGATATTAAGCCAGATAACTCCCCCACATTATATTAATATTAAACCAGAGATAGTTGTAGCCCTACAGCCAAAAAATGAGCATTGTCAATGAGTAACACCTCCTGGCATACAAAAAAGAACAAGAAGTCTTGGTGCTTTACTTTGCAATTCATTTTTACTACATCTCCTGTTCCCTTATTAGTTATGTGATGACACAGACAGTCCTTTAGATCCTATAATCTTTGTACTAGTGCTGCCTGTAGTTTAAATACTAGCTAATAAGCATATTTTGAAGAGGATACCTTACTGCTATTTTATATGCATGTGTACATTACTGATAGAGATTGATGTCTGTTTCTACTAGACACAATTATACAGCCTATAAAATCATCAAGGAGAGCATTTTCCCGTTAAGGGAAAAGAAAAAATCTCTATCTTAGGCACCGCTTACACTTATTCATTAAAACAATAGATGAAAAGTACGGATGCTAATAAAACCAAGACATCTCCTTCAGACAGCATTATGAATTGTATTTTTCTGCTCATTAAAAGGAGAGTGGCTAGGCGTGAAGCTAGAATAAATATTTGAAGTGTGGTATTGAGAATGCATTTCACCATTCATCTCCTCTGGATTACAAGAGACTCCATGAGCACTGTCTAATTTCTAGTTGCAAGATCCAACCAGTGTTTTGGGAAATAGTGCCTGAGGCTAGGCTCTGAATACTGTTTGATGGATACAACCCAATTCTGTGATGCACTGAGCAATTAAGCTACCAAAGGACAGGATTTTCAGAAGAGCACAAGGGATTTGGGCAAACGAAGCCCACTGATGAACACGCCTTCTCTGAATAATGTGGTCCAACTGCCAAGACAGGAAATGTTGGCCAAGCTCACTCTGTGTCTGGCTCCCTTGTACCTTTACTTCTAACCAAATCATGTCTTTGAAAGAAAGTAACTCTATATGTAGATATGTACACATATGTATAATGTGTATACAGGTAGTAAATAACAAAGGAAAACGTTGGGACATGTACCTATGTTAAATAGTGTACACATGTGAAACTGTAATATATTGTGTGTAAATTACCATTTATTATGCCCAGAAAACTTACTATGTTGAATTGAAAAAAGTCTCTTATTTTCAGCCCAGGGCCAAAAAATGAGCTAATGGCAAAAATGATGCATTCTCCCCTATTTACCTTCTGAAGAAGTGATGGGAAGTTTGCAAGAAAGGCTGATGCTAAACTTGTTGTGCAATGGGTGCAGTCCACTGTGTTGATTGCTGTAATCAAATCTGGTAATAAAATAACAGAAGCGAAGAGTGGAAAAGAGTCCACTTCATGGTGTGAACTTTAAAATGTGATTTTATTTCCATTTGGAGAGGTTGCTTAGTGCCCAGGGGTAAATGATTTCAATAAACACCTCATTTGTTATTGATTTTAAATACAAAGTATCTCAAAAGGTAGAAGAAATGTAATGGAAGCATGCAAGGACTCTGAAGTATTCAAAGCTCCTTAGGAAAAAACGAGTTGTTAATTACAGCTATAAGCTACAGAGACCTTTTCTGAAGACTGTGGCTCATAACCGAAGAAATTTTAGTAAGTACTTTACATTTAAGGGCATATTTTCAAACGCCCAAATAGCAGGTGTGTATCTCAATCTCCATTTGACTATAAATGAGAGCTTGCTATTTAATTCCTTCTTTGTGCCTTTGAAAAGATGATTTCCACACTTAGCAATGGAAGATAAAAGGGCTCTGAGGTCCTGGCTGCCCAATCTCAGCTCTTATCCCTAATCCAGACAATGGGACTAAAGGAGACCCACACGGGCTCGTCTGGTACCTGGAGCACTGAATAGCAGCGATTGTCTGTCTCCATTTCCACAATGGAAAGATTACAGCAAGGTACAGTCTAAGTGAGATACTGCCCTGTTAAAATTTAAATAACAGAATAATGTATTTTAAAACCAGCTAGACTTTAGCACTATTAAAATTAAAATGTAATCCAGTCTCATGCTAAGCTGATTAATTCCTTTGCGAAAATGACATTTGAAATAATGTACCGGGATCATCACTTTCCTGGTCAGAAGAATTACCACTTCAGGCAAGGGAAGAAGGGTGGGGAGGGAAATCATGCACAAGCAAGGGGACGAGTTGCTGCTCTTGATATCCAGCTCTTGCAGCAGTGCAGGGATGACCCCAGGGTGAGCAGAGGCTACCACAGAGGTGACATTCAGAGGGCCCGACTTTTTCAAGGCACTGGGTGCCTGTGTCACACCTCATGTGGCACTCTGATTTGGGCAAGAAAAAAACAATCTTCTGCAGGGGGCTAGGCTTAGGCTGGCTGTGGGCTGGGGCCCGAGACAGGGGGACCTTGAAAGACAAGCAATATTTGCACCCACAGCTGCCCACAAAATTTTCTCTAAATGAATCGTGCCTCATGCCACCAACTTCTGATGCTAGCTTGTATCACACACATAGACCCCTGAGCCAGAACAGCCCTGCATTGCCCACTCTTTGGAGCAAGCAGCAAAGCCCTCAGCAGGTAATTTCAAGATGGATTTTTAAGATTTCCTGCCTTTGAGAAGACACACAGGACTCATCTTTGCCAGCTGTTCAAATTGGACTTCTCCCACACGTCTTTTACAGGGCTCTGAGTGTGGATGTGTGCACTTGCAACCATAGAAATTAGCTTAGGAAAAGCGCCTGGCAACTCAATCTGTGCAAAATGAATATAAATGATGCGGGGAAAAAAAAAACCACAACATTTTGCTGCTTTACTTGTCATGCAGATTTATAGAAGAAAATTGTGTGTTTAGCTTAGAGGGAATTCAGAGAGGGAAATGAAAGGACAAGTTAATTGTAACGACAGTTTAAATTACTTGAACAAATATATTTTGGGAAATGGGACAGAACATGAGAGCTGTAAAGCTCTCCAGCCTCCTGGCTCTTTCCATTTTACCTAGATTTTTATTAGGGTCTAAATTCATTTCAACCATGAAATTTTAAACCTTTCTTATTAAGGTGCATAACAGCCACATTTTTATAGGTACAGCCAGGAGGAGACCTTCAGCGTCATGCGCAGACTGTTGTTGCAGCAGCCTCCAAAAATACTTTCTTCATCTGGAGTTTGAGGAGAACTACTATTCTACAAAACAGGAAAGGCAGAGTTGTTCAGCCCTTAGGCAGGGAGACGGGACAGTCTCTGAGGAGCTGGACAAGGGGAAGATGGTATCATTTTCACCAGGCAGTAGCCTCAGCATCTAATGCTTATTGCTAGCTGCTTGGAGTGGTGCTGAGGAGGACTGCACAGGGAGGAAAGGGTGACCCTGCTTGGGCCAAATCTGGAGGCAGTAACCATCTCGCATGGTCAACCCCAGCCATGACAGTTACATGGGGCTTGGTCCCATGAGCTGTGCCACCATGAGAACCTTTCTTTCCCCCCCTCAAGGCAGCGGCCATGGCAGCACCCCCTTCCTAGGTGTGCCAGGACTCCAAAGCCACCATCAACTGCCAAATCAGCCTGGAGCTCTACACCTGCTACATGTACCACTGCATGTCCTGCCACTTTGACTGGGATAACATGGCCCTGAAAAACTTTGCCAATTGCATCCTGCATCAGTCCCACAAGGAACATGAGCATGCCAAGAAGCTGATAAAACTACAGTTTCATCACTGACCCTTGGTCAGTGTCCACCTGCCCCAAATTGCTCTAATCTGTCCTCTGGATGGTGCACTGAAGGAAACATTCCTCTTTCCTGGAGGATGAGGTGGGGGGTCTCCACATGTGTTTTGCCCACAGAGGAAGTCAGTGTCCTGGTCTGCAGAGGCAGTGGTGGTTTGCTGGATTTTGCTGTCAAGTGTCTGCCTTTCCAGACTTCCCTTTCCTCCTGGTGATGGCCCAGCAGAGGAGAAGCTCTTGCTTCAACAGGCTCATTTATTTGGAGAGGGGATGATGAACAGCACAGAAAGCTGAGGAAAGGGTCAAAATCAGGGGCCCTGATGATTACTTGGGATTAAATGATCTGCCCCAGGCTCTCAGATGCCCTCTACCCTAAAAATGACAGAGGACGTAAAAACAATGCAACTCAATGCTGAGCTGCTAAGTGGAACTTGCTGAGCTGCCCAGAGCCCTCACTGCCACTCACATAAGTAAGGTCAGGGTAGGAGCTCCACAGATGTCATTCTCTGCCTCACGAACACACAGAGGAATGCCTGGTGCCTGGCAGTGATGTCAAGCTGATGGGCAGCACTGATTGTGGGTAACCTTGCCCAAGCTCTGTCCCCCATTGAAGGGCTCTCCCCACCTCCTGCACATCCTCGCACAGGCCCAACCATGCAGTGCTTAGCAGGATATGGGTTCCTTAAAAAAGAGGAAAAAAAAAAGTAGGGAAAAGGAAAGAGGCAAGAACATAAAAAAAGTCTCTCCACAAATGAAAGTATTTTTGTGACTGTACCAAGGGGAGTATTTTGCCAGGCCATTAGCTGCTCGTCACTTCTCCAGCTTTTTCTTAATCGTAGCTGTAATGTTTGCGCTTTCTGTTCCTTAGTCCTCTGGCAGCTGATGTAAACATTACCACTTGTCAATATTCTTCCCACATCTCAGCTGGTGACAAAAGCTGTGGAAATATGTGACTAACTGCTCTAGTGCAAACCGCTTTTGTGCTGGTGCTCTATCAAGGGAAGAAACCATCAAGGTTGATTTACAAGCACAAATGCTGTCTGTAAGGCTGTTTCCCTGCTGCGTGAATCCAATAAACAAATTAGGTGAAGCAGTTTAATTGAGAGAAGGTAAAACAGCCTGGTACACATTTAAAAAAAAAAAAATTCAATTTGATTTTACAGAGCAGGAAGCAGCCTCAGAAAGAAGTCCAAGGCCTACCCTCAGTTCAAGTATCAAGCAACCAGTGCAGATGCATGGCACATAGCCATGAGAGGTCTGGCCTGGCCAGCTGGAGGGGCAGGTCCAGGAGGCAGCCCACAGGAGGATCCACCTATGCACCTAGGACTGGAGCAGCCATTCTTGAAGCACTTTAGATCCAGAGTTTCATTCCTCAGTTTCTCCATCGTGTGCTGCTAGACTGCTGCCTGTTCTGATGACCACTAGCCCAATATAGAGTGATATTATCATTAACAGTCAGACCAGCAGCCCAACTCCTCCCCCCACTACCACATGACACACCAGAGACCCAAAGTGCCAGACCACCAGAAGGAGGAACAAGCCAATGCACTCACCCACCACAGCTGACACAAAGAGGTGCACTCCCCCCCCACAGCTGACACAAAGAGGAAAGCAACCTAGGTGAGGAGGCAAGCCATGGCCAAAAGCAGCAGCCAGGCCCTGAGCCCAGTTATATAGCAGAGACTCAGAGACAGCTTCATGTTCTGGCCCTGCCATCCTTAGAACTCCACTTGCCATGAAAATTCAAGGAGCCCTCCCCATAACCTCACACAGCACACATACTGTACAAGCAAACCTCCCAAACCCATTATGGGGGGGGGGGGGTGTCAGTTCTTATAGATGTGGCTTCTTGCCCCACCTCCAAGTTAATGTGGAAGGCAGGGGCACCTGGTGGGGATCTCCTCATCAGTTCCCACCCAAGGCTGGCCAGACCCTGGGTAGAAAGCAATCAGGAGGGTTTTTCTTGCCTGGTTATGGACATCATCCATATGCCAGCCTCCCTTCAGGGCTGTGGGTTTAACCCCAGCACTTCACTGCCTAAACCCTGACATGATCACAATTGCTTCCAAGCACATCTGTTCCCAGTTTGGAGGCTGCCCTGAAGCCTCGCGGTCTCTCCTAGGCATGCCCCTGGTCTCTGGCTCAGCCTGGGCAGAGCTGAGCGCTCTGCTGCTCATCTCTCATAAGCCTTCAGACTGGTCCATCCTGCCCAGCCCTGCGGTGTTAAGCTGGTCCTGGTGACATTTCCCAGCTGCCTCTCTGAGCCTGGACATGTCTCAACACCTGGAGCACCTTGCCCAAATCCCAGCCCAGCCTCCGTACTTCCCACTGTCATTAGAGCAAGTAACAGACGGGAAGACTTCACTTGCTGCCAAGCATTCACCTCTCTGGTCATATTCTGACATCTACCCCAATCCTAATTTCTGTTCCCTGTGAGAGGAGATCAGGAATCACCCAGAAAAAAGCTAACAGCAGCCACAGAAGAGGGGAAGAAGCTGAAAGACGTTTCTCAAGTCTGGAGAGGGTTAAGCTGCTGATCTTCGTTCCTGGGTGTTTAGCAGAGCACAAATGCATGCCACTAAAGTTTGGTGGGAGCCAGGGCTCTGGCATGGCATGGTGAGGCCTAGCCTGGCTCCCACACCTGGCCAAGGCACGGTAGACCTGGGGCACATTCCCGCCAGCAGCAGGAGGTCCCCATGCCGAGTGGTTGGGCCAGGCTCGGTGGGGCCATGTGGAGGCCGACCAGCCAGCTCCTACACCCTCAGGCAACATCAGCTGCACTTCGATCATGCCTGACAGATGCCCATGCGGCCTGCTTTTAAAACCCTGCCATGCCAGAGCCTCCTTGGCAGTTCACGCCTGTGGTTAACCAGCCTTAAGTTTAGACAGCGTTCACTGGTTGCAAGGCTGGATCTCCCCTGCTCTAACTTGGGCCTGTTACTCTCTGTGCTGCCTGCAGTGAGCATGAAGGAAGGTTTATGCACCTAAGTTTGTGCAGGTATCTATCAGGTTTCTTCTGCTCCTCACTTCTTTGAACTAGGTGACCTCCACTCTGTCTGTGGCCATCCGTGAAGCTCCCCAGTTTGTTTATAGAGAATCCTCACAGCAGTCTTGCTGTAATCAGGCTGTACGAGCCCTGCTCGCACCTACCATTTCCTTCTGAGGAAGAAGTGGCACGGTTAGAGGCTGGAATGCAATTTTTTTTAATGGATGTTTTTCAGTTATTTCATTAAACACCTCAATATATCACATAGGTGTGATAACTCATCTGTGAGCAACAGCCCCATCTTTTCTATAACACCTGCTAAGATTACCTGGCAGCACAGATGTGACTAGTTTTTAACATTTACAAAAATTCTACCGGGCAGAATAAACCCTTCTCCTGACTTAATCACTGAGAAACTCATTCATTCCATAAATGCATAGAAGCGCTTTTCCGTGCCTTCTGCACTACTCCAAACTTTGTTTCCTGCCATGGTGGTGAATAATGACCCCAAGTATAGTCCAAAGCTGGAACTTCACAGGATGGGTCTTTTATCAGCTCGACTGGACGCCAGTGGGGATGCTGGGGCGAGCTGAGGCCGTGTCCTGCAGCTGGGCAGCGGAGAGGCAGGAGGAAGGCTGAGCCCCTGCCCTGCCCTGCCTGGCTGCCCTCACTCCCCTGTGCCAGCACACGTGTGGGCAGACAGGTGGAAAGCTGGGCCCCATGTGGGCCTGGGATACAGATAAGTGCATTTTCATATTACATCTAAAGTAATAAGTCAGTTAAATGCCCCTAGTCCAGGGAGGGCAGCATGTTAATAAATGGTCATTACTAGAAGTTGACAGTTGGTTAGCACAGATTAATTCCTAATGAAGAAAAAAACTCTTTATGTAATGTAATGCTTCTGGCTGGGGATCAAGGGTTGCAATCATCCACCCACGGCAGACCTTTAAATCCGGCTTTGTTCCACTGCGGGAAAAATAGACTGAAAAAAAAACCCTGCTATTTTTTAAAGGTTATGATTCAGCCAGCGTCATTCAGATCCTAATTCCAGGAGCACTGAGCTTGTTTCCTAAAGAGTACAATATGCTGCACCATAGCCTGGTGATGCAGATGTGGCGGAGGAGGTGGTGTCAGATGGGAGGAGGGCACCACATAGACCCCATGCCCCAGGGATGCAGGGTCTTGTGCAGCCTCGGGCATGCCAGGGCTCTCACATCTGTCAGTGTGCTACAGCCCTCTGGCCACGGCTGTGGGTGTCCAGGGCTGGCTAGTGAGTGTCAGGGCATGCTGGGTTGCACAGAATCACCATGGGAAGTTGAGAGGAGTAGGGCTGCAAATATATTGGACTGTGCTTGCATGTGAGGCCAGGGTGACCAGCCCTCACCTTCCAGCAGCCACGAGGGAAATGGCTGTGAAAGGCAGGAGGTCAAACCCAGCTTAAGCAGCAGTGGTTTTGGCGGACGACTGTGCTGCTGCCCAGATCCCAGCAGCTGTTGTCGTGGTGGACACACACACAAGGCTTTCACCCTTGCAGCCATCAGGAGGTTCCTGGGACCTTTATTTCCACTTGCAAGGGAGCAACACATTTCACACTGACTCACTTACTTTCCTCTCCCTCCCTTAAGATGTTCCTTGAGGTGAAGATTTAGGAGCTGGTTCCCGGGCTTCTCTGCAGGTGACACCATCTCTCCAGGATGTGCCAGAGTCATCCTTGCAGAGGGGATTTACAGAGGCACCTGCACCCACCTTGGTAGAGGGTCTGAGATACTCTCCTAAACCTTGAGATCAAAAGCAAAACTCACCAGAAAGACAAATACATTCAAGAGAAGAAAAATCTCTATTGTTATCCTGTGACCTAAGGATATGGATATAATAAAACTAAATCACACACAGGAAAGTGATTTGTACTTGTGAGGATGTTTTTTTACTATATTTAAGAATCTTCAAAAGAGGTATAGCAGGTGATTAACTTTTCAGCTATTCATTGCAGCTGGAGTGAGGTAGGCAGGCTGTATGAGTGAGGCCGAACCTGCAAATTTCTGAGTAAGTGATTTCTTAGATTTCTTTTTTTTTTGCCATTTATGTACACTTGTGTTAAGGGGACCTGGAAGCGCCCTGTGTTTGTGTCTGGGAGCCTGATAGTGCTCCTAAGGGCTTCCCATCTCCCTGGGGATGGGAGGGCAGGGGCACCACTGCTGAGGGATCATGCTGCCAATGAACCTGCCTGGCCACAAGCACCCTGAAACCACTCTACGGCTTAATCTAGCCACTGAGGCAGATGAAAGAGGTGAAAAAAAACACCATGGGGCTGCTGCCCGGGCTAACACTGCCCAGGGAAGGCATCTGCAGAAGTTCCTGACCACCAACAGGCTGTCAGCTGATGGTACTTGGATGTGCAAATGAGGCTTCCCAGCAGGCTGCCATGGAAGCATTGGGGGTTGGGTACTGATTTGAGTATAGAAAGTGGTCATCACATCCTCTTTCAGCCTTTTTCACACATTGTTTTTTACCAATAAAGTCCAAAAGCAGCTTTATGCTTTTCAGCATAATGAAAAATCTAACTTCTATTTCACTCATAGGTGAACTCTGCATGTGCTGTAATGGAAATTACAGGGCCACATTTATAACCAACAGAAAATTTTGTGACACCAATACAAAGCCAGCAATGAGACGAAAATATTTTATTATTGACATCAGACATGGAGCAGCCCCATTAGACCATCTTAATCACCTCTCAAAAATGTTGAATATTTTCTAATACTTTGTCTGGCCTGTGAAAGACGTAATGGGATGACAGCCTGGACATTGTTAATGGCTTTTTTTTGGCTCTGGCACACTGGACTGTGCCTTTAATACCAAACGGAGTTCTTCCAAGGAGCTGCAGAAGCAATGTGCAAAACCACTATACAAATTAATAATTTATTTTTAAAAATTTGCTCTAGCACTAGAGAAAGAAAAAAAAAGAACAGAAAATATTCTGCAGAAATCCCAATATGTTCTTTGGCCTTGGGGTTTTAAAATAATCAAGTTGTAAAAATAAGTTCACCAACATTTTCTGTCTCAAAGCATGCTGCTTTAGAAATATTTGCTTTCTAGTTTCTCTGGGTTTATTTCATTTCCTTGCTCAGTCTTACTACTAAAAGAAGCTATGGAAATGAAGGAAGTGAACGAAAGGAAAAGATTTGAAAAGCATGCAGGAATATTTTAAGGAAGATTAGAAGATGACTCTGGTTGGGATTTTTGCTGGCTTTTTTTTTTAGTGTTGGAGAAGCAGCATTCTTGGGGCTCAGCTGTGGGTGGTAGCATAGGACACCATGCACTGACTACTGAATGTGTTTGTGTTGGGGCCTCACGGGACACCCCAAATCTCTTGGTCACATTTTGAAAGTGCCCATGTTTCAAAAAAACATACAGCTCTATTTTCTATAGTGACGGCAGGACTTTTATCCATGAATGAGTGTGATTGTGTGGTATTTCCACTTTTGATCACAAGAAGCCAACTTTCTCTTCCTGTTAAAGTCAAAACTTAAGTCTGATTTTGGAATATTCTTTCTTTCTGCAAGGGCATATAGTTTTCCCAGGTTTATTATGCTTTATATATTATGCACAAACTCAGCCATCATCTTCCTATATACCATGAACTGAATTTTCAGAGGAGACTTTTGCTTTTCCTGCACTATTTCTGGGCTACATCAGCACACTATGTTGCAAAGCCATAAACTTGCAACTACAGATGCCCACAGTCTGCTTTTTGGGCCCTTGTCCAGAGCATCTCAAACCACTGTCTCCCATTCTATTAGCCCTGCTCTGGATTCCTCTCTGTAATAATTACATTATTTTCCTTTAAAGATAAACCATTCAAATGCTATTAGTATCAAGCCTCCGATGACAAATTTACTCTTGCCAGAGAGGGAGGGGAAAGGATTTGGCCTAAGAAGTTAGAGCTCATTTCCAAGTGCATACGAGTTCAGTGCAACTGCCATTCAATGTATTTAGGCAGCTTTCTGTAATCAGAGTGATGTCTTTTGCAGTGGGAGGGGCAAGAAAGGAGAGATGTATTTTATTTGGATTTTTCACATCGTTAGGTGAGTTTTGCCACCTGTGGGAGCTGCTCAGCTGGTTCCCCTGAAATCTCTAGTTATACACATGTTAGGGTGGCTGTGGACAGTAGCAACCTGTTTTTTTTCACACTTCCCTCACCCTAGGCATTTTTATGGGCAGTGAGGAACCTCCCCAACCCTCTCCTTTCCCCAGAGGGTACCAGGAAGGTTTCTTTCCAGATACAAGTCCACATTTGCTCACAGTCTCTTTTTCATGCTGGAGTAAACTCCCCTGATACACCAAATTGCACAAGTGAGACCTTCAAAAGGCACTTGTATACTAAAGAAGAGGCTCTTGGTCATAATTTTTTTTTTCATTAAAAAATTATTCCTCCCCTTAGGAAGAGGATTTTTTTGGTATTGCTTTTATGCCCCTCTCCCTTTTCCTCTCCTGCCACGACTTGCTGAGGGTGACCAGTGTATGACCAATCCGAGGCCTGCTCCACTCCAGCTGCTCCCAAAACCCTCTTCGCCTCCTCCCCTGCTCCTTGGTGATGAGGCTGGGGCTGTGTGATGTGGACATCACTGCCAGGCCCCCATCTGCCGGGAACCCTCTTGCTAGGCAGCAGGGGAAATTGGCTGTGGAGCTGCTTGTCTCCAGCAGGTGGGAGCCTGCCTGCACTGCTCCTGCCTGTTGCAGAGCTTGAGACCCTGGCAAAGAAAAAGTCCTGAGCTGCTATTCCAGGTGGAAAAGCACAAGAAAAATAGTGTGAACAAAAACATAATTTCCCCCCTTTCTTTTCCTCATCCTCTATGTCCCTGCAAACCAACAAAAACAAAAATTGCAGATGATCCTGTTTCCCTGGCTGCAACTACAGGAGCAGCCACAGACTTCGGTGCTGGTTGTAAGGCCCATGTCCCATCTGTCTCACCCCCAAAGGTCCCCAAGGCCAGTCCCTGATGGGACACAAGCAAATGGCACTGTTGGCAGAAGCAGGACAGCCACAATGTGGACATGTGTCCTGGGAGACAGGTGAGTGCTCAGGACTTCGTTGTTCTACTACTGATGTAGCTCACTACTCACTTCTGCACAGCTTGGCTTGCATGTGCAAGGAGATGAGAGCAAGAGGTTGGATCAGGAAGGTAAGGTGCTGGCTGTGAGCAGGTAAAGAGCAGACATGTGCAGGAAGGGGACAAATGTGAAGAAAGCAATTATGTGAGAACCCAAAACAGCCATAGCAAAACCTGTATTAGTTACGTTTGTGCTTTTGTCGAGTCTTTCCTCTTTTATGGATGTATTGAATACATTTTAAACACTACCACTCGGCTAATCTGCTTGTGAGGAGGTATAATCCAGTTTTCTTCATTTTATCTGGAAATAGAGCAATGTAAGATGCTGCCTCTTCTATCTGTTCCCCTTCAGTGAGCTACTGAGATCTTTCTGACAGACGTTTTGTGCCCCAGTCCCCCCGGCACTGCACCCTGTGCTCTCTCATACACTTCAGTGGGTTTTTTCAATCACTTCTGCACGTGATCACTTTAGTGGGACATGCACAGATTCATATAACTGGCATTGACCTTGTTCGGAAGCAAAAAGAAGAAATGATGGTGAAACCCCATGAGTAAGCTAAAAACCCCAAAGGAACTGTCTTTTTCTATCAGTGCAGCCCACCTACCACATTGCAACCCTAATGTTTTAGCCCTTCCTTTGCAAGATCTGGCACACTGTTTTTCCTACACAGCCTCTGCATGTAGCAGGTCAAGGCCTCTCTGACCTTGCTGAGCTGGCTGTCCCTGATTAATCACTGATCCCAGGTCAGGGTGGGAAGTGCTGCTTTGCACAGTAACAGTGACATCACTTTGAGGAATTTTTTGTGCTTTCCAGCATGGATGGATCTGTTCTCAGTGATTCTTGGCAAAACATGAGAGGTAAGGGCCATAAGCTACAGCAGGGTACAAGGGAAAAGCTGTTCAGAGAGGCTGTGGAAACTTCGCCTTTGGATGTATGTAAAATTCAAATGTACAGGGCCCTGAGAAGCCTGGTCTACGTTGGATCTCCCAGATATAAGAGCAGAAAATAATATAAATTTTTTTTTAGTAGCTAGTAAAGCTAGTAAAGGAAAACAAGCCTGTTCCTTACCATTTGCTCATCAGAAAAGAAATGCAAACATCAAGACTTTCTTTTAAGGTTCAGCTTATACTTGTACAAAGATTCAGATATTCTTGCAAACCAAAGGGAGAAATTAAAATCATGGCATGGGATAAATACATCGTCTAGATAGTGATTTTGTTAAAACAGTCTGGCTCCCAGAAAATTTCTTGGAGCAGCGAGAAACCAGATACCAAGGCTGATGATCTCAACATCCAAGCCTCACTGCCTTATGATTTGGATGTGAAATAAGTGTCAAATACTTCAATAAAATCTCAAGAGATCAATAATTTGTGATGCAAAAGGAACACCAAAACAGTGCTAATAAAAAATTGTAAATGATATAAGGACCAAAAGTAATAAAAACTTGATTTTAAACACAAATCTGTGATGCCACTAAGAGTTGACAGTTAATAGCTGCTTCTTGCCATACAGTTTGGGAAGTGACAGTACTAAAAGTCATGACTTCTTAGCTCTGCTGAATCCTTCAGAAATCTCAGCAGCCTCCATGGAGGTAACACTGGAAGCAGAGGAGGCTAAGCTGGGCAAAGGGGCACCTCCTGACTGTGAGCAAGCTGCCCAACACCAGAAGTGGAGCTCCCATAAGGGACAAGTAGCACTGTACACATCACCTTTACTTCAACAGACACCACCATGAGTGGAAACAGACTCTGCCATTCAGCCCTAGGGCTTGGCCACACAGTGCTTCCTCAAACACCTCTTGCCATTTGCACCATTTTGAGAGCCCTGGCGAGTTTCACGAGGCATCTTCTTCTGCTAAAAGTGTTTGACATCAGGTGAAGATCTGCTGTTGCTGATGAAATCTATGTACCTGTGGAAGATGTATATAGTTTGGACCGTCAGATGCACTGCTCCTACTGATGGGCTCATCAGTTGTAAGTGATTGAAGAGGAAATACAGTGCACCAGAGACCGGCGAGAGACAGAGGTAGAACACTGAGCACTGAGGTCTCCCGTTCAGACTTGTCCTGGGAGAGTTTTCCAGTGTCTGTGTGATGTGTGTTTCCTGTGTGCCCAGGATTAGGCTGATCATCAGTTCTGCAATCTGAAATGAAGTTTTCCCTTGGGCCAGGCTGACAAAACAACCGGTTGGTTTCTTTGTGTGGGAGTATTTTTGTGGTTTTGTTTCTTTCTGTGGCATGAGCCACTTCCAAAAACAGTCTGTGCTGACACCTGAGGAACCCTCTTGTTCTCTTGAGGGGCAAGCAGGATGCTCTAACAGTCAAGAAGCTCTACAGACATACTAAGCTTGCTCGTTTGTCAATGGCAGTGATACCTATGATACATAATCATCTGTTGATTCCTATACACTTGCACCGTTTTGCTGAAAAGAAAAAGACTTATTAGTATTTTATTTCAGTTAAATATTCCAATCAGACTAATGTTCTAATAATTATAGTCTTGGATCTTCCCACATTACACCATATTGTATTTGCAGACAAGGAGACATAGGGACATAAGCTAAGTGATGTAGACACACAATGTGCTTCACTGTGGATCAAGCCCACTGTTCATATAAAGACATCAATAACACTAGTAAGATGAACTGGGCAACTGAATGTTTTACTAAATTGAGATCCTGAAAGACTACAAAGCAGGCAATTGCTTCAGTTACAATAATTTAAAAAAAAAAAAAAAAGTGCAAATCCAAGCTGTATCCAGCATAAGAATTTTTGACAGGGAATTATTTGCTTGAGAAAATGGTCTAAAATAATTTCAGCTCACCTAAGTAAGTCTAGAGGACAGGACAATTGCACCCCAGTGGGGCTACACTTATTAACAACAGGCTAAAGGGAAACATAGTGGGGAAATCTCTGCTGTGGCATCTCCATTTTGTTGCAGATCTGAACACCGAGGAGCACTGCAGACAGTTTGAGATCCAGAGACAGTAAACAGTACCAGGTGTGGTGGTGAAGCTGTCAGACAAGTTTATCCGTGTGGTCTAGCCACTTTTAGGAGCTGGCCACTGAAATCAGATTTGCATGTAAGAAATTTGTGGCTCCCGTTTGCCATTTCTTCTTGGTGTGCTTCTGTGCAGTTCATAATACCTCCTCAGTTTGGTTTTTACTGTTGCTTTGAGGCATCAGTGTTACAGTGATGAAAATCAGTAGCAGAGGAGCCAGACAGTAATTTTCTAAATGACCATGTAAATTCACAGAGCTTCAGTACATCCAAATGTCAGACTAACATGAATTTCTGTGCTGAAATAAAGGAATATTGTTGTTAGGGCTGCCCTGATCTGCAGTCATGTTCCAACATTATTGCAAAACCCATGAAGTATCTCAGAATTGACAGAGCTGGAGATTTTGTAGCATGTTCACAGAAGAAAAGAAAATCTTCTGGATTTCTTTGTGCCAAAAATAGAAGGTTGCACGGGTTCCAGTGAAGGGAAACGTGTCACAAGCCACTGGGACAGGTTGCCCATGGGCATTCAACGTACAAGACTCTATCACAACAGAACAAGAATAAAAAGGTGGGACTTGCCGACACTAATCACACCATTAACTCTGCACACTAAGAAAAATACTCTGACAAACCCATGAAGAGGATCCCATTGCACAGTTGTCTGTACACCAGCCGGCTGCACCATGCTGCTGTCCTCAACAGCAAGATAGCCTCTGCTGGAAGGTAACCCACCTGACCAACTTAGACAGCTACCTCCTGACAAAATGCACTGTTTCCTAGAAACACTTCCCCAGCAACCCCTGATGGAAGGCTCAGATGTAGCTGTCTGTGCTGCAGGTAAAGAATTTGGACAGCTGGGCTCCCTGGCTCCTTACACCCATGGAGGTGCAGAGCACTTTGGACACAGTCCAGAGGCTGCCAGGAGATTATGCAGCTTAACAGTTCTTCTCTCAGTTGTCCTGTTCATGTGTTCATCCCTGAACAAATCCAAGATAAGATATACTGATTCCTAGTCTTTGAAAAAAAATTAAAAGTGATGCTGAACCTGTGTTTGAAATGTGCAAGTCTTGTGAGTGGTGGCTGGACAGATCATTCGTGGCTGGGTGGTGGGTC
Organism: Merops nubicus; assembly: GCF_000691845.1. Taxonomy (NCBI): domain Eukaryota; kingdom Metazoa; phylum Chordata; class Aves; order Coraciiformes; family Meropidae; genus Merops; species Merops nubicus. Next base: position 16,362 of record NW_008626486.1, read on the forward strand.
CACCAGATAGCCATCCATTGAAGTGGAGGATTCCAAGAAGCAGCTTACTGAAAATCACTGTGTTCCTCAGAGCACATCTGCCAAGGAAGACTACTGTAATATTTGTTTGTCCTTATTAAAAAAATAATTTTCTATTTGTCTAATATTTAAGATGTTTATATAATAATTAATATTTAATTAGATAATATTTCTCTAATATTTAACAACCACTTTTTGATCAATAATTATGTCAAACCTTACTGTTATAACATTCTGCCCTGTGAGGTTAATTATCACTGCTAAATTCAGCTAAGGTTGTCAAATCCAAAAATATATGCCTTTCAAAAGCCCTGTTAGAATTCACCACATTAGCTGGTGCCAGTAATTGATGATTCTGAGCCTGGGTCATTGACTATTTGACCATGTAATCATCTCTTCCTTATGGCACAGGCTATTGCACTTCCCCAGATTTATCTCTGTCTGGGAACTAGCCCATATCCTTCAGAAAATCATTCTTAATTTAAAAAATACACTTGTAGAGAAACAAACTTAATTGTTACTATCAAAAAAGTAATAATTCAGATTTGTCTTCTGTGATCTTCCAGCCACTAGATCTTGTAACAGTTTTAATAAAGCTATTTTAATAAATCTCTGGCTATCTGGATAGATTTTCTGCTGACCACTTGCCCAGCATCAAAGTATAATATCATCAATGGGCAAACCAGCAACCAAAGTCCTCCCTCCACTCTTAAATCATACACCAGAGATCCAAAGCACCAGGCAACTGGAGGGAGGAATAAGTCAATGCACTCACAGCATATTCTGTGAAGAAGGGAGCAAGTTGACTCCAGAACCATGCCGTAGGAGATTTGAATCAGCCAGAGAAAGAGTCCAATTATGTAGCAGTTCCCCTGAGACTCATCATTTCATCCTGCCATCCTGGGAGCTTCACTTGCTATGAAGACTCAGGGAGCCCTTTCAATAACCAGAATCCCCCACACCACGTGCACTGTGTAGGCAGACCTCTCAAACCCACTGCAGAGTCAGTTCTTATAGATGTGGCTTCTTGCCCCACCTCCAAGTTAATGTGGAAGGCGGGGGCATCTGGTGGTGATCTCCTCATCAGTTCCCACCCAAGGCTGGCCAGACCCTGGGTGGAAACCAACCAGGAGGATCCTAGTTGTGGGCATCATTCATATGCCAGCCCTCATTCAGGGCTGGGGGTTTAACCCCACCACTTCAATAGAGGAGAACTCTCACTTTTGAGATGCAGACAGTCTGCATCATCACATAAAGAGGTAATATATCCTTCATACTCTTACAATATTCCCTTTTATAAACATACAAGCTAGCAAATTTTCGCCACTTTTTTGTTTGAATGGGAAGGTATTAGTCAGCTAGTTTTCCATTGATATCCAGAGTTTCTCCTCCATATCCTGAAATTACAACCCACATTCTTGAGTGTTAGATGGATTGTTTTGAAATATCAGTAGTCAAATGACCCTAGAAGTTTCTGTGCCTTTCCTTGTGATATTCCATTTACTCCTTGTCAGTGAACCTTCAGTTTTCCCAATCTACTTCATGCCACTGCGGGCTTACTCAGGAAGCAGTCTGTGTTTTATTCATGTTTATTGACAAAACCAGAACAGGATAAGGAACGAGTCTCTTTAAGGAGACAATTGCATTGCCGGATGAAGATTTGCCATTTACAGTCACATTCAATATGGGGTTTCTATCTAATTTTAAAATATTTCCCTTATTTTATCTTGATCCTGTATTGTTGCAGTTTCTTAATCAAAATGCCAGGTGGTGCAACATTATGTGCCTTACAGAAGCCCGTTGCATAGCTTCATTTCCTCCAGCAAACATATTTTAAATTAACCAAAAAAGGATTAGCTTAGAAAGATCTATTTTTTCTTTAAAGCCATGCTAATTGACATTAATCAAATTACCCTCTAACTCTTTATTTATTGAGTGTCATATCAGCTATTCCAGTATTTTGCCTGGCATCAGTGTCAGGATGAGGGCTGTAATTACTCCAGTTGTTCCTTTTAATCCCCTCTGAATATTGGCAGAACAACTCTCTTATTAAGCACTTGTGCCTTCTCTAAATTGCTATGGACAGCTCTGTAGCTGTTACTCATACCTCTGCTAGCTTTTGCCTCGAGATGGTCCTGCTGAAGTCTCAGTGTTTATGTTAAGAACTTCTAACTCATCACACTTCCTTTTTCTTCTGTACTGTTGCTGTCTTTTGAAATGCATTTTGAATTATTTCTTGGTTGACGGGTGGAGGCCCTTAGTGAATTACTGATGAAATTCCCCAGGGGAGTGATGCAGATGGGTTGCAAGAACAGGAGAGGAAACTGGGAAACCCTTTTTAGCTAGGGTTGTATGTGTAAGGAACTTACTTCAAAAAAGGGGAATGGCATGGGCTGGGTAGGAGGGCTGGGGACCATATTCTAGTGGTCAGAGTGAAATTTGTCCCTACCCAAGATGAGCAGAGCATTATTTCAACCCAGTCTGAGTGGTTTCAGGCCTTTTCATTCTGGATCTTCCAACAGAGCTCAACTCACATCCTTTAGGGGAATAATCTCTCCTGGTAAATCACTGCTGTATGCATATTTCAATATTTTAATGCATCCTTCTTAAACTACTGACAGTAAATTATCCTCCGAGAAGTGTCTTTTACTTTTTAAAGCATCTTTTTCCAGTTTTAGTAGAAGAACCTTTATGCAAAGAGGTCAGGTGCCCCACAGGCCAGTACACACAAAGCCGCCTAATCCAGCTAAGGCTGGTCCAGGAAATTGCAGGAGTGGCCGAAACAAAAGGACACAGCTGAGCACGCAAGGCACATAATCTCTCAGACAGAGCACAAGGCCACATAAAGACACTGGTGAGCTCAAATAAGTCTCCACGGGCACAACGACAGGGGCTCAGGGGAGAAAAGAAGCATCGGGTGAACAAAGACTTCCCTGAGGAAAGAGCTCTAATGAAAGCAGAGGGGTATTGAGGATGTGCCTTGCTGGGGTGCTGTGGCTTTGTTCCCCATTTCAGCAGTGAGAAACAGGAGCTGAAAGCATTAGTCCTGAAGCACTGCTGTTCACTCAAGCACATTGTCTGCTGTAGCCTTTCAGGTTTCTGCCCAGTGCAGGCTTGGCCTACTTCCCTCGCCTTTCATACACTGCACAATCCATTTAGGGATTTATAGCAGCTTAGAGGCACATGTACAGTGCCTTGTCTCTATCTGATTTTTATTCTGTGATAAGAAGGCTTGGGGTCATGGGTTCACTGGCACTTCTCTCCTCCCTGCCATTCGTGTTGCATGGAAATCTAATTATTCATTAGTGTCTGTGATTTCTTGAGGTCCATCAGTGTCCTCTTTGCTACCTGGAAAAGTTCCATGGTTTGCCATGAAGAGCATGTGTATCTGTTCTGTTGTGAGATAATAAGCAAGGGGTGCAAGAGAAACCAGAGAGGGGAAGAGGCATAAAACCAAATATGAGAACAAAGCACAAAAGCCATTTGTCGTGAAGTCTTTGGCCAGTATAAAGTGACATTATTCCTGTTCTGGTGCACAGTTATGCCAGCTCATATATTGGTCTTTGACACTGAAAAGTAAAATCTTCCTGTTTGGATGCCTCCTCTGTCCCACTCTTGCCAGCAGCTCCTGGTCTCTGCTCTTCACAAAAGCAGCACATGGAATTACAGACTTGAAAAGGTGTCTTTGCCTCTTGTGCCTGCAGAGGAAATATTATCTACTTTCCCGTTTTATGTGGGCTCCTTTAGTTTCAATAATCTCTGTGCAAATACATGTATTCACACTTTTCTCATCCTCTCAACTACCTGGACGGTTTGATTTTTAAGTCACACCAAGAGCAGAGCTGTGAGCGCTATGAATAGCCACCAGCCCTGCTGGCACCACCGTAGTGAAACCCAGCGGATATGCCACTTGTCCCCATGTGGTTCAAATGCTGTTCATCATCTGTACAAATATCCTCCTCAGAGATGATTCTATATCCAACACACATGAAGGATCCAGATGACATATTTTACCTTACACATTGAGCATAGGTCTCCTGTGAATGTCCCAAAGAAGGATACAAGTAACAGATTCAGAAACTTCACCAACTTCTATTAAGCCTGATTTTTAAAGTATTGGATAACATCCATGACTGAAGGCACTAAAGAAGTAAAATACTATACTCGGACCACTGTGCCCTGGAGACACAGAATGCCATTTCTGAAGCAGAGCTGCACAGGGGAAATAACTTTCCATAAGTCAAGCAGCATCCCATCAGTTACACAGGTACCCTTGTGCTCCTCCAGCTCCTGCAAAAGCAAACCACAACAGAGACGCGGTGATGCATTCAGCCATGTTTGTATTAAAAGCTCAGATACAGGCAAACACCCGTTAAGAAGAGGTTAGAAAATGTAAATGCTATGATTTCTTTTATGTGTGACTGCTGTAATCTGATTATAGCTTCAGGAGTGTTTACACCATGTACAATGTGTATTACTATACTCTTTGAATCTTTGGGTAATTAATTAAACAAGAGAAGACCTGCTTCATGGTTGGACTGGAGTTACTGTTGTGGCAGTGAAATGCTGGGGTTTGAACCCCGAGCCCCCAAGTTAAGGTTGACATATGGGTGATTCCCACAGCCCTTCATAAAGAGGTGGTGAGTTTGCCTTATAGCTTCCCCCCAGGGTGCGGCCGGCCCTGCAGGGAGAGCCAGAAGGGAAATGAGCCCCAGGGGTCCCGCAGTGAGTTGACAAAGGTCAGGTGTCTGCTTGGGGATAAAAGCTGGGACCACTTGCAGGGAGTCAGGAGTGTCTGTCTGTGGAGTGCACCCCACAGAGCTTCCTGGTTCAGGGCAGACCTCCTGACTCTCCCTGGAGCTGGGCCCTGGTCTGATTAGGCCCTTTGAGAACACGGGTTGATCGGGTGAGAGTTGTCATGTGGGCAACTTTTCTCATGTGTTTAACTGGCTGGTCTGGCTGTTTCCCATGCCAACTATGGGCAACCTTGGTTCACTGTTTGTACCACCTGTCGTGGGCCGGGTCATGTCGTTTGTGGGATCGTTGGGGGTGGCGTCGATCATGTATGAGCTTGTTGACCTGTTTGTACCCCCGGCGGTCATTCCTATAGTAACATTTCTGTCTACAATACAGTCTGTGTATTGGTTCATCTCCCTGTTGGTGCTATCATTTTCGTTGGGCCTGGTCATTGGCAAAACAGGCAGACATGCTGCATTGTGCCTTGCCCTCTTGGGCACTGAGAGGACTCCTGGTTTCCCGTGGGGGCTGGTGGCTTCTGTGAGTGTTCTCCAGAGCTGGATGATTTCTGCTCCTGATGAGTTCAGCATCTCAGTACACAGCTGAGTCAAAGGCACAAAAAAACCTTTTTTTTCTTCTATGTTCTCATTTTGGAGATAGATGGGTTATAACTAGAATTGGGCGAAGGGTTGACTTTTCTGTGATCAAGTGGAAAATGTGTGTATTTGGTTCAAAACTTATTGAACAAATTTTAATAATATGATTGGGTCAAATGGAAGGAAATGTTCAGTTTTGTGACATTTCTTATCAGCCTTTGTTAATGAAAATCCAGGAAATACAGGATTAAAGTCCTAAGCAGCCTGGGAAAACTGCACTTATATGGCTTCAGAAACTAAATAAAAGCCCAAGGTCCCACTGAGGAGGCTGCTGTCAGCTCACAGCTAGTCTACAAACTGCAAAAACAGGTTAACTTGTTGAAAATACCATTCACTGCAAATTATTCATTTGTCTATTGTTTGGTATCCAGAAGTTTTCTATCTGCTGAAAGAAAATAGCGCCATGTATTTAATTTCTAGTTGTTCTTATAGAGAAAGCATGCAGAATTAACTCTCCATCTACTCAAGCTCAAGTTAAAGCAAAATTTGAGGACAATATTAAAAAATAGATTTCGTTCAATTTTTCTGTTTCATTTTTTCATGTGTAAGGCACATAACTATCTTTTATCTTTTTTCCTTGTTGCTTGAATTTGGAACATGCAATTTTGGCCATTTGGAACAGAGTATGTTTCTCTTTGAAGTGACTTTCATGTAACTGAAGACATATGCTGTGACATTTCTACCCCTTCAAGCCTTCACTTTAGATTTTGCACCCAGATACTTCATAGCCTCCTTGCAGATCATTTGCAAAACTTGCTGATTTCTTGGATGCTGGTGGTGAATCACAGATAACCGATCTTGAGGTACAGCAAGATGAACCAAGCTAAAGCTAGCAATGTTTTGTGTCAGTTCTACAAATATTTCATCAAGAGGATGCTTCCCTATCTTGCTTATGAGAATGTTGTGTGAGATGGTGTTCAAATTTTATATCTACTGCTTCTCCACAAGCTATGAAGCCTGTTGGTCTGTCATGGAAAGAAGTGACATTTGTTCAACATGTTCCTCCTGCGTGAGCACATGTCTATCCCTCATCCAGTCATTTTCTTCCAGGAGCTTAGAAGCTATCTGATGATTTGTTCCAGGATTTTTCTATGAACTGCTCATAATTTGAACTTTTCTATGAGCAATAATCCAAAAGAGGGAAATTGAACAATTTTTTTTTTTTTGCCTTCTCTGTATCTTCTTTTAGTAAATTCCCTCTCTTAGTGAAATGATGAATGTCTCCCTCCTCTCATGTTTACCAAGGGACCTCCAGCTGTTCCAGGGCAGCTAAGCAAATTCGTAGTTATCCACTGCTTGTCAATCCCCACAGCTCCTCTGGTGCATAAGCAAGGGAGTAACATTTTTTAAAAATCTGTAATGAAGTAACAAAAATGTATTTCAAAGAGAAGAAAAAGCTCCTTTGATGAAAGACGTCATAAAACTTCATATGGATTATTGCAAAGACTAAGAAGAGCATGTCCAATATTACATGGGTGAAAAGAGCAGTTATTAAGGTACTTTTTGTTCTCCTTGAGAAGGATATGAGAATCATTGTAACCTGAATGCAGGTAATTTTCAAAGACAAGATGGGTGCAACTTCTTTGAACAGCAGCAGTGAGTAACCGTTGCAATAAGATGCTGGTGACTGACAGCCCATCTCTCAAAGCCTGTGTGACTTTGTGTAGGAAACGTTTTAGCCCAGCAAGTCATTAAATTGAATCTTGCTTGGTGGAATGAAATTTCAGTGGCTTTTAATGTGTTGTGCCTGTGGATCCCAAGGCAGCATAAACAGTCACTGAAGCCAATAAAGCCATGGCAGCTTAGACCAGGTAGAGATCTGCTCCCCAGGGCTTATGGAGAGGGCTTTCATGAAAAGAGATGGGTGACCTGACTAACTGCTCTAAAATGGAAACCCATGGGTAACAGGCAGAGGATGATGAGCCTCATCAGCAAAGGGATGGGACAAGGCTGCTGTCTGCAGAGCATGGAGCAGTGTCTCCATGATAAGGCACAAGTGGGAGCAGATCTGTAAGGCCTTGGGGGGACGCACAGAGGAGAAGGAAAATAAACATGGAGCTGTGAGTTATGCAGGGAGGGAGGGAGCTCCAAAGAGATGAGCAACATGGCTGGCTTGATCACATATTTTTGCCCATGCTGTTTTATTTTCTTTAGTACCAATGAGGATTTTGTCAGCCACATAAGACTCAGCACACCAGCCCCCTGAGCTCTCCTTCAAGCTCTAGCATTTGCTCCTCTGTTTTGGCAGGATCCCTCCAAACAGCCGTGTGCAGAGAGGAGAGCTATCTCCCCTGTGCTGTCCTCCCCACCTTCCTCTGCACACCAGGATACTTACCATACTCTCTGCTCAGCAGAGCAGTGAGGTACATGACACAGGTCTTGAAAGCAGTGACTGCTCCAGCCACAGCACCACTGCATATTAAAGTATTGTAGAAAACCACACAGGGTAAAAATACTGTTTGTAGAGTTAAATGGAAATAAGGTTTTGCTGGAGATTGATACACGTTTATTAATACTTTTCAATCTATTGCAATACCTGTAACAAATGTTGTTGGTACACAGATAAGTTTGTGACTAAAGAAAAACTAATGACACCTGTCTGACCAATTGCACTACTTTGGTTAACGAGACAGAAACATAGAGCTGCTATATCCCACAGGTACTTGAAAAGGGTTCAATTTAAACCAATTAATAAAATAGCCTGTTTGGACAAAAAATGGTTGTTCTCTGAGAATACGTGAATTCAACACTGCCAGAAAATCCCTGCCATCTGACGTAGAAGGATTTATAGGTTTAGTGGAAATTGCTTTCCCCACTGTCCAGATTAAATACTGCAGGATGATTTTTTGTATGAGTAAACATCCTTCCAATAACGATCAGACCGATAATGTCTTAAAAAGAAGAACAGGATCTACATTTTGTTTTTTTCCTGCTTGTATGGACTATTTCTGGATACAGAACCTTCAGGTAACATGTTGACTGTCCATAAAATGCATTTTAGCATCTTCCTCCTGTTGTGGGGATGGGTTTTATGCACTGAATGCAGAGTCCACCGACAAGGAAAAGAAATACATGAGGTATACAAAAAAGGCAGGTGAGTCTGATTCTCTTACATTCAAATAGCTACTGTTTGGACAAATTTAATGTTTCAGGTGAAGATATAATGACTAACAGATAATTAGAATTTGCATTTGCAGATTGTGATCTCTCACTCAAAAATATTTTCTGTTGCTGTTTTTGCCAATGAATAAGTTCTAATGCATTTTTCTACAGTGAAAAACGTTACTTCTCCAAAAGAAATGTGTGTGTGAGGTATTTCAAAGTTCAGAAGTGTGCAAAAAAGGAAGCATATGCTTATATTTATTGCGGTTAAAATATGTTAGTGTATTTACGTGACAGTGGAGAGGAAATTTAAGTACATGGGATTCGTTGCATTCATTGACAATCAGATTGACTTGAGATCTCAAATAAAAACATTCAGAATTTCTTTTATTATTTCCATACCATTTGTTTTATAGGGCTTTTGAAAGGAAAAAATTTAAGTCTCTCTGCAAACTTCAAGGGTATGTTCAGTTATCAGAGGAAATGGAAAGAACGTGCAATGTATTGAATTAAGATATTAAAAAATATTTTAAACATTGTCTATTCTTCTTTTTCTCTCTCTTACAAAAAGTCTGTGTGACATTTTTCTCCCACTTGTAGACAGACATTTTAGGAGGTTTTGAGTTGAAGAAGGTTTTTTGCTACAATTGAGTTCTGATTGCTTATATTCTATTTGGGGAATATTTAGAACTTTGTATAGGGATGTCTATACTCAAGCACATAACAAGGTGCACCTGGGCCAAAAATCCTTTAGGTGTTTTTATTTTTTTTGAGACTATAGCTGACACATTATTTTCCTGTCCATATATTGTGTACTTCTGCTTGTGACAGACAGAACCTTTGTTGTTTCTGCTTTGCTATAGTCACTGTCTCTGTTCTGTAATGGCTCTGTATCACCATCAGTACTGTAAAGTTCATGGTGATGGAAATGCAGGAATATCACAGTCCTGACGTATTCAAAACACTCCTGTTATTCTTCAGGAAAAAAAAAAACAACTGAAAGATAAAAGGGAGCAAAAGTACAGTGCCTTCTTGTTTTCCTGTAGCCCCTTGTAGCAAGTCAGGGCTACATCACAGAGTGACTGCAATGTCCTGGTTGGCACTTGGGGGTCCATGAGCCATTTTATACATAGGAAACTGCTCTACCAGTGATGCCACCTTTGTGGAGGTGTAACTGGCAAAATGGATGCAGTGGCTCTGTTCACAGTCAGCCCTCAGGGGATGCATTACCTGAGACAGTGTGGATGCAAGAAAGCCACAAAAACTCTATTTTCATTGATAATGGCAGCAGAGGTGATATGCTGGCTGTAGTGAAATAAAGGGGTGATGAAGCCAGGTACCACCATTTGAGCTGAAAATTGTCCAGCAGAGAGGAATGTGTACACACAGCCATGTTCTTGTTTAGCATCTCTAATGAAAACTCTTGCTGCACAAAAAGCTTAATGGTGTCAGTGCAATTAAGAGATAGTATAATAAATCACAGCAGCAGAACATTAAAATATGTGAAAATGGAAGAGACATACCTGTTCCGTTCATGTAGGTACTGCCTCTCCACCTATGCTTTGTATATATGGTGCAATTGTGCCAGGACAAGCTCATCAGAAAACCCCAAGGTGTCATGGCTCTGAGAAGCTGGGTCCACTAGCATGGCCATGATGGCCTGGGGGGTCATTTCTGGCCTCTTTCTGCCTCAGTAGAGAAGTACTGATTCTGGGGAGGGCTGATGGGGAGAGAGAAGCAAAGCCAGGATGTGGCTGTAGGGTTGTCCATCAGCAGCATGGTACACAGTGCAGTGTTTACGTTCCTCTGTGATGGGATAGGCCATGAGAGACAAATTGTTTTAACAGCATTGTCAGGTAGAAGAGGACAATTACGGTCATCTATCTGATTTCCTGCTAAGCACAAACAACAAACCCTTCTGTATGAACTGTACACCAAACCCTTGATTTATGATAAACATTTTCAGTGTCAAATAAACTTGGAATGGGATCACAAGTGTTTTTTAACTTCGGCTTCCACCCATTTTCTCCTGTTCTGTGCTAGCTTGTCTCTTCTCTGTCCAGGTATTTGCAGGTGGATCAAACCCCCTTTTCATCTTCCCATAGATACAATCTTGACTTTGTCATTTGCTTGTTTTCCTCTGTGCTTTCACTGCTTTTTTGGGATTGACATCAGAACTGGGTACAGTATTTTTGCAGTCTTCAAGTAGGACCTGTATACAGAGTTACTTCAACTGACCTCCTGGGAATGTGGTTACGGTCTCCCTTGCAACCCTACAATGGGAGATCATATTTGTCCAGCATGGCTAGGCATCTGTGTACAGCAGGGTGCTTCATCTTAGGGGTACAGCCAGTCCTCTTTGCTCTCAGGTCTCCATATGCTAAGATGCTGATCATATAAAATAGTTTTGAAGTAGGCACAGTTCCTTTGCCTTTCAGTCAAAGTCAATGCCTTTTTCCATCATAGAATTAGGTCCTGGAAGCAAAACAGAGCAAGTGAGGAAGCTATATAATGCCACAGAGAGCTTGCAGTGAAGATTGCTCCTAAATGTTTTATTCTTGAGTCTGCTTTTGCCTCCCTTCAGTGCTCAGCCCTGAACATCCGTTATGCAGAAGAACAATCTATAGCAATTGACTTTATTAGTCCTCTCTGATCACTGTTATCCCTTGCTCCATAAGGCTTGTGGTAAGGACCAGAATGGAAATACATCCCTTCACTGCAGCCTTTACCTTCTGAAGAGCCACAGACCTCAACGGAGTTTGATGGTGGAACTATCTGAAGTGGAAAAGGCTGTCCCCACACCAACACAGGATGCTCAGGGTGGCTTTATTTGCACCCATGGTCTCCCTAGCCTCCAGAAGTCCTTTTAGAGGCACAAGACCATCTGCTTGCCCTACTGCCAGGGCTCAGCGCCAGCCACCAGTGCTGGCTGGCGACGCAGGCACCTGCTGTAGAGACCTGCCACCTTGGGTGTGCTGCCAGCGTCCTGCTGCCCCGACAGACGTGCCCAGCTTCGCTCCCGTGTCTTGTGGTGTGGATGACGAAGGAAATGCATAGGCTTTTAGCTTCTTTATTTGGATAGTGCTGTTCTGCAAGTGTTAGTTTCTTTCAAGGAGACTCACTTGCTCTGGACTCCGATTTCAAATTAAAACTCACCATTTGCTCTGCAGTTTTCATCCCCAGGGCTTGTCCTTCCACCTTCTCAAATCCAGCTGAGCCCACAGCCTTTGCGCTCTTGCTGATACAGTGGATGGGCTGAATGGAGGGTCACAAGGTCAGACACCTTCTCTGCCACAACCTTTGGCACTGCAGGTACCCTAAGGCAGCCACCCTAGTACGAGACAAAACCGCTTTGAAGAAAGGTGATCAGACGGGAACGGTTTTCCCTCGCAA
>NW_008626486.1:28298-77830 GCF_000691845.1 Merops nubicus
ACAGTCCTCTGGGGACTGGGTTTGCGTGTCAGGAATTTTGTAAAAGGTCCAGAATAATTCTTTAAATGCAGCTGATGAGGCTTTGGGAGACAGTGTGTTGTGTGACGAGAAAATGACAAATAAGTGTAGGTCGAAGTATGCATACAGTCACAGTGAAAACAGTGAAGTAGATGGTTTTATTGCATGGGACCTACTTCAGAGCCCTATGATACGGTAATTCACTGTAAAAATGTCTCTGTGCCAGTCAAAGACTCAACTACTTTTTATTGCTAATCTCCAGGACAAATCACCTCAAAGGAATTTAACTTCAAAGAGCAGCAGTATAAAAATAAAACCTTTCTCACCTTGCAGACCTGTTTGCAGTCAGCCGCCTGCAAATCCTGCAGGGCTTGCAAAGCTTTTCACTCCTGTTCCACGCACGGTGCCAAAACTCCTACAGGAAGGAGCTGAGATCCGGAGCACCGGCAAGAGGGTTTTCTGCTGCTTTCCCAAATGCTCAGGCTCTTGGAAAGCCTCTAGGCTGCACGGGGGTTACTAGAAGGATACAAAGGGCTACTAAAGGTCACAACATCATTATGCCAACAAAAGGGCCAAAGCCTGTATTGCTAATTAGACTTTCAGAATCTGCTAGGATGAGCAATAGGAAAAGAACTGGCCTGGAGCTGAGCCCAGGTTGTTGTGCTACAGCTAACTGCTGGGAAAAAAAAATCTCTTTTAACACTAAAATCTCCCTGGACAGCATTATAACCACCTTTCAGACAAACAACTCTCAGCAGAAGAGATTTCACTGCACAAGAGCTATGGAACATGCTTATTTAATCTTAGCTAGAAGACTCGCTTCATGTCTTTAGTCATGTCCCTACCATTCCCTGGCCATGTTATAATCATTTTGCCTCACTTTGGTCTCCAAACAGCAACTCATTTTCCGCTTCTCTAGAGCTCCCTGTCCATGTTTCTGTCAGAAAGAGATATCTTCCACAGCAGCTGAATGACATCCTCTGCAAAAAGCCCTGGGCTTGTTATCACACGGTCTCTCTCATGGCCAAAGATCTTTCTCTTTATGACATTTTCAGATGTTATTATAATTAGCAACACTCTTCCTAACTGATGGGAGTCAACCAGCATCATTGTGACCATCGTTCCTTCCCAGTGCTTTCTCAAAGGCTCAGCATCATGCTGAACATTTGCAACACTGAGGTTACCTTCCCTTGCTTTTTTTTGAATTTGGATAGGACTTCTGTGTAGTCAGCTTCTCCCCAGCCACTCTCAGTGCAAGCTGACTGTGCTCTGTGAATCACACATGGCTATCCTGGTACCTTCACTGGGGCTGCCTCTTACACACAGGGCAGCTCCTGTCTTCTTGCCCTCCTAATGCTTTTTCTAGCTTCATAAATTCATCCCTAACAGAATTTCTCTCTTTACCTCCTAGCAATCCTCAAGCCATTCTCTTGTCCTAGAGTTTTGCTCTTGTATCTAATCTTCAGAACAGATCCTGAAAGCATTTATTTGTGTGAACAAAGCTTACTAATGCAAAGCTGTCTTTAGATCAGATCTTCGGAGTGCATGATAAGCCTGTAAAATGCCCATGGAAAGCATTGTCTGCAGGAGCACGTCAGCAGCAGGAGCCAGACCCAGGGGAGCAGCGAGCACCCGCAGCTCCCAGGCACTGCTCTGTAGGATCAGCAGTTGCTGCTGCGGCTCGACACCATTTGCACCAGCAGTGCTGGGTGTCAGGAGAACGACAAGAGGCCCGCTGTGGGCTTCAGTCCAGTGCAGCTGGAGTGTCCACATCTCCTCTATTGGTAACTTGCCTCTCTCTTTCCTCCTTTCTCCTCCATCTCCTCCATCTCCTTCACTCCTTTCCCCCATCAAGGCTGTCCTCTTCTCCAACGTGCTGTTTCTCTTTTTTTGCCCTTGACTTTCTCTGTTCTCCTCCTCACCTGCCTCATTTATTTGCCCCTAGGCACATCCCTTTCCCCGTCACACGGTGCCAAGTTTCTCCTGTTGCTTTTAACTCCAGATTTAGTAACTTCCTCCTCTAACCCAGCAGCTGTTGCTGCTGCCTGTCTTACCTCTTCTTCCACTTTCCAAAAAATCCTTTTCTTCTGTCCAGCAGTGCTCGTCCCCTTTATCTGTATACATTAACTTATTTTTCAGTATTGCTTTGCTATTTCTCTCTATTGCCTTTAACCCCTGTTGTTTTGTATGTAACTTCAATCCTGTATGACATCTTTCCTTGGAAATCTTGTGGGTTTCTTCTCATAACCCAGTGAAAAGTGTCCTCTCTCTGCTTATCGTTGCAAATGATGATGCTTTGAAAATTATACTTCCTACTTTCACCATTATCACCAGGCTCATCCTCCCTACAACTTATTTTGGGTCTACAGTTCACATAGCTTCCTGTCTTTATTTATTTTTTTTATAGGTGATTCATGTCAGAAAATGGTCTCTACTGGTGCTTCTGTAGCTATGATCATACACTCATGTACTGTGCCACTTCACTGGCCCACTGATAATAAAATCTCCAGCCAACATTGCCACCATGTAAATTGCTCAGGGTCAGCATCTTCATATTATCTTCTAGCTCACCATTACTACAATGTGGTTTATGAGCTGGTGTGAGGTGACATAACAGTCTTTAAAGCACAGGGGGGGGGAAAAAACCCTAAACACACACACACATACACAAAAACAAACAAACAAACAAAAAAAGGCAAAACAAAAAACCAGGCCCAAACCCAAACAAACCCAAAGATACTGCAAGGCAGTTTCCTCTATTCTGAGTACATGTAGATAGTTAGACTTTTCTCATTGTGGAGTCGGATTCACATCTGAAATGCTCCTGCTGCTCTTTCTTCTAAAAACTGCTCGATCACTTTTCATATTCACTTGTGTTTTTATCACTCACAGCTTTCAGTGAGAGTGAATTTCACAGTGTGATGACATGCTGTGTTTGTGTACTTCCTTTCAAACTTCTTCTCCTTGCTAGGTGTTGAGAAAAGTATTGAGCAAAAGATTCCTGTTCACCTTCTCCTGATATTGTATCGTCACACTGTGTCACTTGGTGGTTGTCTCCTTTCCTATCCAGACAGCCCTGGTCAAGCTGTCTGGAAGCCATCCCCACCTCCGAGTTTCTTCTCTCCTCTTGTATTTTCCAAATATGGGTATTGGATATGTGAGATATGGACATATCTCGGTGTTAATAATAGTATCGAAAGGTGCTCTGGTTTGTTGTTCCATTCCTAATAACACCTAACCTTCTGTTTGTCTTTTTGAGCACTGTGGAGCATCAAGCTAATGTTTACCAAAAAATAACCACGATGATGCTAGATCATAGAATCATAGAATTGTTTATGTTAGAAAAGACTTTTAAAATCATTGAATTCCATTGTTAACCCAGCACTACCAAGTCCACAACCAAACCATGTCCCTAAGTTCCACATCTATACATCTTTTAAATACCTCAAGGATGGTGAACTCCACCACTTCCCTGGGCAGCCTGTTCCAGTGTTTTACAACCCTTTCTGTGAATAAATTTTTCCTAATATCCAATCTAAACTTCCCCTGGTGCAAGATAGGACAAGAGGAAATGACCTAGTGAGGTTGTTTCCTCTTGTCCTATCACTTGTTATTTGGGAGAAGAGATTGACCACCACCTCACTACAGTAGTAGTTGTAGAGCACAATAGTGTCTCCCCTCAGCCTCCTCTTCTCCAGGCTGAACAGCCACAGTTCCCTCAGCCTCTCCTCATAAGACTTGTGCTCTGGACCCTTCACCAGATTTGTTGCCCTTTTTTGGATACACTCCAGCACCTCAATGTCTTTCTTGTAGTGAGAAGCCCAAAACTAAGAGGCTACATTCCTAAGCAGTGTCAATGGTTTGGACACCATCAGTAACATATTGTTTCTGAAAATACAATGGAAAAATATAAAAATACCAAGTACAAAACAATGTACACTTTTCTGAATTTACTAACAGTGAATTTTTCTGAAGTCACTTGGCATCATGAGATTCTGCTGTAATTCTTCACCCATAGTTCTGATTTTGGCTAACTTGAATGGTTACATGTCCTCAGTAAATATTGTTGCCAGTAACTATCCTTTTCTCCAAAATAATTTCTAAAGCTATTGAACAACAGTGATTCTATCACAGATTTCCATGGGACTACACTGAAAACCCTTCTTCAGAGTGAAAACTCTCCATTATTCCTCTGTTTCTTATTTTGTAACCATTCACATGCAGGGAACTTCTTTCTGATTGGTTTATTTGTTTACAAGTCTCTGGAAAGGACTTGTCAACACCCTTTTGGAATGTAAGACACACTGTGTCATCTTGGTCACACTCATCTACAAAATCATCTTTTTTAAGTCGCTTCTATTTATAGTGTGTAACATCCTTCAAGAAATTCCAACTGCCTCTCACTCTTCTTCAATATATACTATGTTTATCTGGTGGCCAGTATTGATGTTTTTTACTATCTTTGTAGTTAATTTGTCCCGTGAAGCAGTCTGTTGGTTCTCAGAGTCCAGTCTGAACTCTTTTTCCAAAGAAGTGGGTAGTCTTCACTCCCCACTCCTGTGCCACCAAGGACAATTTAAATGCTGGTTTAGCTTGGCTTTCTTCCAGGTAAAAGCCTGGTGAATTGTTACTGTTCTGTGCATTTACATTAAATCTGTCTCTGGCCTGTGGCAATATGAATATTTCTTAACATTGCCCCAACAGCAGAATTGTTACAATTTTGTATTTTTTTGTAATGAAAACCAATTCTTTAATAACTGATGTTTTTCGTTGCCCTTATAAAGACAAAATGCTTTCATTGCTGTAAGTAAAGAACTAAGGCAAATGTAAGGTTGATTTTTAGCTAGTTATTCCACTTTCTGCATTTGTGCACTTATTTCTCTGTACTTCATGCAGTTGTTTTTATTCTCTTTTACTGATATTCACTTTATTCACATCAGACCTTTCCTCCAGTGTGTTGAGGCTGCTTTGAATTCTGATCCTAGAGCCCAAAATGTCTGTTTCTCTTTCAAGCATGTTGTCATGAACAAGTTTCATAGTTCTACCATCTGCGTTATTATTGATAATATTGAGTATTAGTTTCCAGGATGAAATCTGTGAGATATCATTTAACATCTCTTAACACCAAACTATAAGGGCAGTTACTCTAACCATAGTCTTTCAACCATGCTCAAAGTTACCGTTTCGTCTCAATAGTATTTCCCTAGTTTCGTAATGAAATATGAAAAAACTCACTCAAATCTACTTTTGCTCTGTCCTGTTTTGAGTTATAACAGAACTCGAATCAAGACATCCTCCTGCTTACACTGACGTGGCCAGCTACACTGTCACAAAGGACATTAGACCAGTTTGTGTCAATTACTGCAAAGACTCATATTGAAAGATCTTTATTACCTGTGAGAGGGGCAGGCACATGGATCATGAGTTTGTCCCTGTTTCTTTCCATATGTCAAACTCCAACGTCCTTCTTTTGTTCCCTGCTTAAAATCAGATTTTGTGTTCACCCTCACACTCTCTCTGGGGCATCATCCATCTGTGATGAGTCCTCAGAAGTACCTGCTTACAGTTCAGAGTCTGTAACAGCTGCTACTCTCAGAGATCCTGAGGAACTACCATCCTGAATTCAATACCTACAGTTTATCTAAATATTCCTTAACATGCCCTTTCCTGATCTGCACTGAGATGACATCTGCTTACAAGTCAACTTTTCTTCAGAGAAAGGGGTAGACATGAAACCTTTCAGCACATTATGCATTGTCCCATTAGTTTCTCCCCCTCCCTTCATGCATTTCTCTTTTCCACCTAGCTGAGCCCTGGCACCATGGCTGTCTCCTGCTCAGCTGGCAGAACAGACCTCAGTCACACTCCTTCTGCTCCCTCCAACTCTTCCTTTCAACCTGTACAACACAAAACCCAACAAACACATACCCACCGGATGCAGTTTCTGCCATATGGAGCACTTTCGTTTTTTCAACATCAGGTGCAGTGCCAAGATCACAGGTGGCATGACATTTTTCTGAATAATTAATATGTGTAGGCTTGTTTATTTTTTTTTATTATTTTTGCCAGTGTTTGTCAAGATAAAGAAGAAAGTAAGTGCAAAAATTAAAAAGTGTATATCTGTCCCCTATGTCTGTGTTTTTTGCATTCTGAGATTGATCTACATTCTACTGATTGATTATAGTATACACTAAAAGTAATACCGGATTAAAACGGGCTTCTCACTGAATTTTCTGTATCACTCCAAATTAAGATGGTAAAACAGTTGCTTCTCAGACTCCTGTGAACATCGAAAATAGTGCTCTTTTCTTTTTATAGATATAACCACCTAGCAATGGATCATCTTTCTTCACCATCTTTAAACCGACCAATTATAACAACACGACTCAATGTAATTACAAACAAGGGGTTACCAAATGCCAAGATGAAATACATTTTGTGATTAATTTTCCCCAGTTTTTAGTGGCTTGTTTACAGCTCACAACCTTGTAACTCTCCCAGTTTGACTACTCATTAGTGGGTTTCTAGCCTACATTACCCTTGGGAATTAGTATATTACACAGCAGATCTTGTCTCCTGCAGTGCATGTCGCTGGAGAAGAGCGGCTTCCTCACGTTGCAAGCTTGCTTTCTCCTCCCTCAGGTGCTGGGTGGCTTTTCCCCCATTTAGCTACCTCACTTTTCCTCTTACTGCAAAGCACTTCTCTGGGCTCTGGACTATCTCTCTGTGTTTCACTCAGATCTGCTGCACCACCCCCATCTCCTACCTGTAGAGAAGGTCTTCCCAACCCATTTGCAAGTCAAAGGGACATTATTCAGGAAGTTTTTGTGCATCTCCTGCCCCAAAACCACTTTCCTTCCTTTGGGACAGAGCCTGGGATGTCCTTTAGCCCAGTGAGGCTCATGCATCTCCATGGGCCAGGTAACATCTCTGTCCCACACCACTCTAAGGGGACACTGAAGTCCTGGGGTTAAACCCTCAGCCCTGAGTAAGAGTTAGCGTATGGACCATGCCCACAACCAGGACCCTCCTGACTGATTTTAACTCAGGCTCTGGCCAGCCTTGGGGTAGGAACTGATGAGGAGATCACCACCAGGTGCCCCTGCCTTCCACATTAACTTGGAGGTGGGGCAGGAAGCCACATCTATAAGAGCTGACTCTGCATGCAGTGCAGTTGGGTGACCTGCTTGCACAGTGCAAATGGGGTTCTAGCTATTGAAAAGGCTCCCTGACTTCATATCAAGTGGGGCTGCCAGGATGGTGGGGCAAGATGGTTGGGCTTATCACCTGGGTCCTTCCATCTATCACAGTATGGTTCCAGAGTCAGCTCCCTTCTGCACACCCTATGCTGTGAGTGAGTATATTGACTTATTCCTCCCTCCAGTGGTCTGGCGTGTTGGATCGTTGCTTTATGATTTAAGAGTGGAGGGAGGACTTTAGCTACTGTTTTGCCTGCTGATGATAATATCCTTCTTAGTCAGGCAAGTGGGCAGCAGAAGAGACACCCCCTACTCATGCAGGAGTGTCTGGGGTGTCTGTGCCCCAGAATACATTCCACACAGTGATGATGCACTGTCTGAACCTGATGTCTCCTCTCTGATATGTCAGATGTCTTCCCCTTTGGCCTTAGTGCTTCTCCTCCCTCCCCATCTCTGCCTATCCAGCCTCTTTTCTCCTCAGACTCACCCAATGCATAAGGTCTCTTGGAGATCAAAGCTCTCCTTGCCCTTGCCCCACTTTTTCTCCGCAGAAACATCCTGTATATTAGTGCATACAATCCCTAGTCCCTTCCTGCCTCTCCCCCATTCCCTGACCCAGCGTCTCATTTCTGGCTTTAACATGGTGCTGATGTGGTAGGAGCACAAGTCACTAACGGGCCATAACACAGAGGGAGAAACAAAGCCTAGTCAAATATTTAGGCATAGGTCTTTAATAAGACCTTTACACTTTTCAGGACTCTTTAGTAGTACCAACATGTCTTTGCAATTCCCCTGTCCTCCCCACCAAGGCTTTGTCCCCTGCAGAGAACTGGGCTGCCTCCACTGCTCTCTCCTGGTCCTTCTGCCTCGAGCAGTGTTTGGTCAGGGCTTTGCCCAGCCATAATGTTACAGGCAGACCATAAAGAATGTGGCTCCTGCCATTCCCCTGCCCAGCACAGCATGAAGTCTGTGCAGCGTGTGAGGCACCATGCAAGCTGCTCACCAGTGTCCACCTGGGGATGAGGAGCCCAGAGCTGACTGACATGGTGTGACTGGCAGGGATGAGGGAGTTTGCATCACTTTTGTTACTTTCCAGTTAAAATTCCTGTGAAAACTTCTCAGCAAGCTCCACATCCTCCCTCTTCCTGCAGCAGTGGTAGGAGAGGCTATGGATCAGCTGCACCACAGCACGATGTGAGCTGCAGAGGTTGTATGTGACAAAATCAAGTGCATGGTGGTTTCAGAGGGTAGGCAGTTCACAGCCTCTGCCCCTGAGGAGGAGCAGAGTCATCACCCAGGCATGAGATAAGCAGAGAAAAAACAAGCACCTTGGGTATCTCTGTCCCAGTCGCTGGCTGCCAGCCTTCCCAGGGCAGCGGGCACCTCTGCTCAGGGTATGAGGTTTGGGGTCAGTCACAGCCACACTTCAGCTGGAGAGAGGAGTGAGAATGTGTGAAAGAAAAAACTGCAGACACCAAGGTTGGTGAAGGAGGAATGGGGGACTAAGTGCTCCAGAGGCTGGAGTAGACATTTCCCTGCAGCCCACGGTGAAAACCATGGTAAGCCAGGCTGTCCCCCTGCAGCCCATAGGAGTTAATGGTGTAGCAGATATCCACCTGCAGTCTGTGAAGGACCCCGCGCTGGAGAAGGTGGATGCTTGAAGGAGGCTGTGACCCCATGGGGAAACATGTTCTGGAACGGATTCCTGGCAGGGCCTGTGGAGAGAGAAGCCCACTCTGGAGCAGGTTTGCAACCTCAGGGGGAACCCATGCTGGAACAGTCTATTCATGAAGGCCTGCTCCCTGTGGAAGGGATTCATGCTGGAACAGTTCATGAAGAACTGTAGCCTATGGGGAGGAATCATGCTGCAGAAGTTCATGGAAGACTATGTCCTGTGAGAGGGAGCCTGTGCTGGAGCAGGTGGAGAGTCTTTGGAGTCCTCTTCCTGAAGAGGAAGGAGCAGCAGACGTAACATTTGGTGATCTATTCTCAATCCCCATTTCCCAACCCTTGTGTTGCTGGGAGGAGGAGGTAGAGAAAATGGGGAGTGAAGTTAAGCCCATTAAGAAAGGAGGAATGGAAGGAAGGTGTTTTAAGATTTAATTTTCATTTCCCGTTACCCTACTCTGATATGATTGATAATAATTAAACTAATTTCCCCAGGTCAAATTTGATTTGCCCGTGACAGTAATTGCTGAATGATTGCTCTGTATCCTTATCTTGACCCATGAGTCTTTTGGTACATTTTTCTCTCCCCTGCCCAGCTGAGGACAGGAATGATAGAGAGGCTTCGGTAGGCACCTGGCATCCAGCTAGAGTCAGCCCACCACATACCTGAAGGGACAGAGATTCTGCCACAGCCACATCTCAATATTACCTGAGACAGGATCTGTTCTGACATCATTTCTCTGATCTGCCATACTCTTTGCAGACCTAAGGATACCACAGGGGATAGAAGGGCCAGACTGTCTCAGAATTTCATGAAATCCAATAACAGTGTTAGTGTTAGCCCAGTCTGCCAAACCCACCAGCACTCTTCCTCAAGCACCATCCCTTGCACCTAGGAAAGACTATGCAAACTTGACTGAATTATTTCAGCAACTTACTTGCACTTTTCTCTTGAGGAAAATACATCAGATCTTGCTTTTTCCTAAAGAACTGAAAGGGTATCTTAATTTTACTCCTCCAGGAAAAAGTTTTCTTGGATCCTAATGATATTACCCTAACAAGTGTGCAAAATAAGTCACTGTTTACTACAGGTATATTGCCTCACGTAGAGAGAAGACACTATGGTCCATAGGTGGGAAATGTGTGCTGCATAAGTAATTAAAAGCTAAAACACCAAGATGGAAAGTGACTTCTCTCACGTTGGTTGTAGTTGCTCCCAAAAGCTCTTATTTCAAAACTGGAGAATGCCGTGGGTTTTCTGGTGCACGCTGCAAGTGTGGATCTGACACTCCTCCGGCACACGTCCTTGGAAGCTGGGCATGTGGACATGCCTGCTGGGACTTTTCAGATGTCATGGTTGGACTGTGCCTTCTGAAAACCAGACATGGTTAACCCTAACCCTGCAGTCTTTTTTTTTCTGTGTTTAAGAGACTATAAGTGCCATAGTAAACCTTAGGCTTTTTGAAACATAGAGTAGTAACTGCTTTTTGACTTGTGTATGTAGCAATAGTGACAAAAAAATGGGTTTGCTGATTTTTTTTTTTTTTTTTCCCTAGCTATCCTAAGCTTCAGTCACCTTATTCATTCCCAGTTCCAGCAAACCTCAGCCTTTGGGATACAAGCATCTCATGATCCCTTGAAGCAGTGGGGTTATGTGGGCGAATAATGATGACTTTGGACAGGTTGCATAACCCCAGCTGCCATCAGGGGCCTGAGAGCAAGTCTAGCAACAATCACAAGAAACACTGTGAATAAATGCCACCCTGCTCCAGTTGTTTCTTTTTCATAAAGCACCTCAGTGAGCTTCCTGAGCCTTTCAAACACCCTTCAGCACCATGGTGGTTAGGAAATAAATATTGACATTGGCTGGCTGGGTGGGGAAGATTATTCATTATATTTTACCTCTGGGGTTATTGGTCAGTTTTAAAGACAGCCTGTCACCGCAGTGAAGGCAGGAGCAATGCTGTCACACTGCGTGGCTGTGGTGGCAAACAGCTGCATTGAACAATCTGTTTCCAGAGAATGGTCTGGATTGGATCCCCTCAGATAGCACAAATGCCCAGGACAGCAGATGTGCAAGGGGGAGCTGTGGTGGCTTGCCATTGATTCACAGCCCAAACAGGCAGGCTAATGGGGTCCCGTGATGGAGCTGCCATTGATCACTTGGCCAGCAGAGCACTTCCCAGGAACCAGACCAGAAAAGCTATTTATTGAGTAGAAAGGAATGGGGCTTCAAATCACAGTAACTGATTTGCAACAGGTAAAGGTGGTTTCCTGCCACAGGAGGAGGCAGGAAAGTGGGGGAGGCTAAGTAACCTCAGAACTGTTACAAGGGGAATGGGACTGGTGAAAAGAAGTGAACAAATTAAGAGAGTGCCCTGGGGTGGCTGGACTGGGGGACATTTTATGCTGGTTTGTGATAAGGAAACAAAGTTAATTTAGAGGCAGTGGACAATCTCCTGGAAGAAATAAGAGGAACCACCCAGGGTTGCTGGGTGCAGAGGACAGGGAGGATTTAGCCATGAATCCTTGATGGTCATGCCTTGAGTGCTCTTTCTATAGGCAGGATAGGGCCATGGATAACATAAATCATTACATAAGCTCTACAAAGAAAAATGAAAATTAGAAATTGCAAGAACATGGCCTGCTTCATCCCTGTTTGAATACCAGCATTATTCCTGAACAGCCAAGAGTTTACTAGGGCACTTTAAAGTCATGTAAGTAGGTCAGCTTGTTGCCAGAATCTGCTTATCCCCAAAACACGTGAAATTACTTCCTGACAGCCAGCAGATGAGAAGCAGACAGCAGTGAGACACATCAACCACTGTCCAAGGGCATATCAGCAAGGCATAAAATGCATTTCCACTTGCAAGTGCATTTTGCTACATTATGCCCAAGTCCAAGCAGTGCCAAAGAAGCTGCTCCCCGCTATTGCAGTGGTGCTGCATGGCTCAAAGCTTCCCCAAACTACGGTCTGTCTGTGGGCTTATTCCCAGCCCTCCCTTGGGAAGCATAGAGCAGATTATGGGAAAAAAAAAACAGGTCCCACTAGGCCAATGTTTTATTTCAGGTTGAGTCAGTGATACAGCCCCATGTGTTTACCCCTGGTCTGGGCCATGTGAAGGTTGCATGTATGTCTCTGTGGCAGCAGAAAGATAATTTTCCTGTAACATAACCTGCTCTCAGAGTTCCCAGTCCAGGGAAAAACCCTCCTGGA
The DNA here is from genome assembly GCF_000691845.1 of Merops nubicus. Lineage (NCBI taxonomy): Eukaryota > Metazoa > Chordata > Aves > Coraciiformes > Meropidae > Merops > Merops nubicus. The sequence goes on from NW_008626486.1 coordinate 40,401, forward strand.
GACCTTGGGTTCAGCCACCACTCACCAAAGGGATGATGCTACCTGGGTGACGATGCTCATTACTGCTGAAGGAGTTTTGCTGCTTCAAATGTCTACAGAGGGGTTTGAAATGTGTGTTAATGGGCAAAAAGTCACATTAATAGAGTTGACTATAGCTAGCATTTATTACAGAGAGAAGCTAATTTTTTTAACTTTTAGTTAAAGATGAATCATAGCATTGTTTTGGTTGAAAAGACCTTTAAGATCATCAAGTCCAACCATTAACCTAACACTGCCAGCCCAACACTAAACCATGTCCCTAAGAACCACATCTACTTGCCTTTTAAATACCTCCAGGGTGAGTCCACCACTTCCCTGGGCAGCCTGTTCCACTGCTTAACAACCCTTTCAATTAAGAAGTTCTCCTTAATGTCCAATCTAAACTTCCTCAAGTGCAGCTTGAGGCCATTTCCTCTTGTCCAATCATTTGTTATCTGGGAGAAGAGATTGACCCCCACCTCACTACAGCCACCTTTCAGGTAGTTGTAGAGAGTGAGAAAGTCTCCCCTCAGCCTCCTTTTCTCCAGGCTAAACAACCCCAGTTCCCTCAGCTGCTCATCATAAGACTTGTGCTCTAGACCCTTCACCAGATTCATTGCCCTTCCTTGGACACATTCCAGCACCTCAATGTCCTGCTTGTAGTGAGGGTCCCAAAACCAAACATAGTACCTGAGGTATGGCCTCACCAGTGCTGAGTACAGGGGGACGATCGCTGCCTTTGTCCTGCTGGCCACACTAATTCTCATACAAGCCAAGATGCTGTTGGCCTTCTTGACCACCTGGGCACATTGGCTCATGTTCAAGCAGCTGTTGATCAGCACTCACTGGTCCCTTTCTACTGAGCAGCTTTCCCACCACTTGTCCTCAAGCCTGTATGTTGCATGGGGTTGTTGTAACCCAGATGCACAACTTGGCCCTTGGCTTTGTTGAACCTCATATAATTGGCCTTGACCCATTGATCCAGCCTGTTCAGATCCCTGAGTTAGAACTGTTAAATATTCAAAATGTGACTTTTGCTCAAGCTAGCACTTACATTGCTAAAAGCAGTATTGTTTCATTTGGTGATCAAATAAAATATTGTCCAAACACCTGAAAGGAGAATTCTTGACAGACAGCTGGGAGACAGTATGGAACCAGAAACAAATATTTCTACAGATTTTTACTTTTTCCCACTGGAATACTTTGAAAAGATTTTAATCTCATGGAAAGGCTCAGCTGCCTGTGGTGAGCAAAGGTAATGGCTGTGCTCCTGGCTGGCAGAGGCTCTCGGCAGCCCATCGTGGTCCATGCAGGACGACCTCTCTCCAGAGCCCGTGCCTGCTTCAGCCATGGCTACAGGAGGAGGGAGGCAATCCGACTGCCCGGGTCCTTGTCCAGGCAGCCAAAACCTTGCAAAACCAGTGAAAAGGTTAATGGAAAAGGTAAGAGCCCCCTCAGAGGTGCGGCGGAAGGCAGTGCCTGGGGATCCCGCGCTTCCTGCCGCGCTTCCCTCCCTGCCCCTCACCCTCCCGGCCGCCACCGCCCGTCTCAGCTCTCCCTTTTGGTGTCGTTTCGTGCAGCCGGCCGCAGCGGCAGAGGCGGGAGGCCCACGGCGAGGTGCACAAGCAAGGCAGGTAGGTGGCACCCCGCGGCGGCTGAGGCAGGGCAAGGGGACGCTGCTGGAGCATGCGGGTTGCATTTAGGTGGGAGTGGTGCCGTTAGCAAGGTCCGGCAGGCCCCAGAGGAGGCCACGTTGCCCGACACCCTCATGGGGGTGAGGTGTGACACCATGGCCGTTTGCCGCAGCCCCTTCGGGCCTTGTGTTGCGCCGCCACATGATTTGTAACACCCGTGCTGCTGCAGTGGGCACCTTCCCTCCGAGCATCCCTTCTGCAGAGCTGAGCCCCCCTTCCATGGGCTCTCCGTCACACCACTTGTCCTTCCCACTGCTGGGGACAAAGTGCCTTCCTGAGCACGGTCGAGCCTGCTCACAAGTGTCGAAGGTTTTGCCAGTGACCTGCTAATATCACTCCACCATCTCAGCCAGGTATAGATCTTCCCTGGTGCATGCTCACAATGCCACAGGTCTTTAGTGGCTGAATTTAATCTAGAGCAGAAGCAGGAGCCACCTTTTAAAATGCCTGGGGGATAATTCATGACTAGAAGAACTCACTGATGGAGGTAGATGACTCACCACTCCTAGAAATTATTAAACTGAGACTGAGCATCTTTCTAAGACACTGCGCAGTCCACATAAAACTCTGTGTTTGAGAAATGAGTCACTGATGACGTACTGATCTCTCTCAGGAGACTGTTGTATTGTCTTCTCATGGTGCAACTGTCCACAGGTCTGAGAGAAGTAGGGCACAGCCAAGCAGCCTCATTTAGGAGGAGCTTTATCTCAGCAGCTTATTCCCAATCAAACTTCTATGTTGTCCTGTTTTTCTTTAAGCTGTTTCTGACTTGTCTTGTGTATACTCAGACAACTTCCTCTTTGAGAATGCCATCTTTTCTCAAACTAAGAACCAGCAAAACCTTTCCTCCCGTTTTTGAGCCCTTCTGCTGCTCGACCTGCTGGCATACAGCTGGCTCTGATGGCAGCAAAGCCTCATCTACATGATGGACCAACCAAAGAGCTGCTGCCACCACCACCCTAGCCAAGACACTGAGGCACTGAACAGTGTGTTACAACTTGGATGTGGAGGAGGAGCAGAGCATCCTTTGCCCAGCATTTGGTGCAACTCCAACAGCTTCTGGAATGACCCCCCCCCCTAGGCTTTTTAATGTTCAGAGACCTCCTAGGTCTTTAATGCTCCTTTTTATCTTTGTTAGAAAACTGGGGCAGGAGCTAATCACTTTATCCCAAGTTAGGAGATGGCCCGCCTCCTGGCCTGGTTCCCAGCCTGTCTCCATTTTGTTCCTGGACAACAGCCAGTATCTTATTTGATATATTGTTTCCCTAATTCCTGGCCCTGCAACAGTTGTAACCCAATGTCAGAAATGCCTCCCTCCGGTTTCCACTTCCCCATTTATCCATACGCACTATTCCTCCAGGCCACACTTTTGAATGATAGTCTCCAAACTGCTACAAGCAGAGATAATTTTACAGAGACAAAAAGTCACCAAATGAATGTTTTCTGATTGTCAGAATTATCAAAGATGCTTAAATTGTATGTTGAGTACAGGAATAATATTTAATGACACACTGCCAACCACTGCAAACAATTGTGTGGTTGTGGTCTAAGGGGTAAATGGTCTAAGAGGCAACAGAGAGAAGCAAGTCTGTTCTTCTCACAGGCACTGAGGCTCAGGGCTCATAGCTGTGCTTCTGTCTTCCTGGTAGCCCAATCCTAAAACGAAGCCCTGACATCACCAAATCTCCCCTGACGAAGTCAGAGCAGCTGCTGCGAATAGATGACCATGACTTCAGCATGAGACCAGGTTTTGGAGGTATGAAACATGCACATTTGTCACTGTTCCTGTTTTACACTGCCAGTTGTTTATGCTGTAACATGTCCTCACTCAGGTGAACAAGCAGATTGGCAAGCAGAGCCTTTTCCATCTCTGATTTTTATTTTGTGTTGTGAATTCATGACATGCTAGGGGGAATAGGAGTGCAGTGAAATAACCTCCTTTGGATGAGCAAATAGTGTAGTCAAAGGCATGGAAATGGGGTTACAGACAACACAATATTCCTGGTATTCAGTGACACTTTACTCTGATAAAAATCTGCGAATACACCTTATCTTTACTCCTGGATGATGGGGAAATTCTAAGATTTTGTCTTACTGTGGCGATGTGTGTGCATAACCAAATCACGTACCACACTTAAATGGCCTGGGCATTTCATTTATAGCCCAAAAGAAAATATTTTGACTGCCATGTGTTAATGCTTGCTCACAGTTTGGTGGCTGTGTGCTAGAGCAACCTAAGCTCTCAGGGAAATGGATGGAGGAGAACACGTTTTCTTTCAGGCCATCGGATTAGAGAGTGTTGTAATTTATCTACCCTTTCTGGCTGACAGATGGTCATTCAAATCCAGGGTACCATTATATACTCTGATGGAAGAAGATTTTATTGCTAAATGCTCAATATACCAAATACCAGCATGTTCAATTAATTTAAAAAGGTTTTAGTTTCATAGCAGCCTGCTAATATGAGCGTTATTTGTCTTGACAGATCTCCTGTACAATAATTGCCAGAGGTATATAAAGGGCTGGTCAAAGTCTGAAGGAGAGAAAAAAGATTGAAATCCCCATTATGTGGGTCACAGTTGGACCCTTCCCCTCAGGAGCCCCAGGGTCAGTGGCACATGCCTACGTCCTGCAACGCATTCCCTCTGGTCACCCTGTCTTTTCCACCGCTGAGCACTGAATAATGTGAAAGCAAAACACACAGAGTAGCTCTTAGGGATGTTATTAGCCACAATAAAAAGAGGAAGTTAGTAATAGGCCAGTTTCATTGCTGATTTTGATTGTTATTAGGGGGGATTTTGTTAGGAATTCTGATTGCTTCTACATTTGTGTGAACCGACATAGGCAGGACACAGGAACAACAACAGAACCATGGCTGAAATGCAAAGATAGATTTATTCTTGTTACCTTACTGACTGGGGGATCTCTGCAAACAGCACCTGGGCAGAGGCACACAGGCAGGCACAGTGGAGCTCGATCCTTGCTACAGAGTGAAAAAACTGCTTTCTCCTTTATATCAAGGGTTCTTGTAGGTACCATTTTCTGCTCTGCTTAGATCTTTCCCACAGCAGGGCAGGAATCTCAAGTATGTTCAATAAAGTGCCTCTGAGTCCTTCACAGACTTACATTATCTGAACACAGGTATTCTTCTTGCCAAGCACACAAAGCTGAGCAACAATTGCTGTGATCTCTGTGTTTTTCAACACCCCAGCCCCAAGTCACTTGAGCATGTTACAATTCTCCTCAACAGTCTTCCATTATTTTCCCACAACTCTCAAATGGTTTATTGTGGTTTCTTTTTCAGACTGTACACTGATTTTTATCTCTAAGATACAAAAGCTAGAGGATTAGTTTGTCTCTTATACTTTTTCAACTTTTAATTTTTTTCCCCTCCCCAGGCCCTGCAATTCCTGTTGGGGTGGATGTCCAAGTCGAAAGTCTGGACAGCATTTCTGAGGTGGACATGGTAAGAGCCACAGAAGGGCTAACACCATGTAGGAGTTCTGGAGACAACCTAGCCCAAACTCCTGCTAAGAACAGGGCTGGCTGGAGCAGGCTGAGTGGGCTTGTGTCCATGGGGCGTGAATATCTCCAAGATGGACATTCCACAGCCTCTGGGAGGCAGATTTGGGTTTGATCTGAACCTGTCAACAATTACTTCTATTTTCCTCATGCTATCATTTCATCTCTCTTGAAGCAGAAAGGAGAAATCTGACATTTTCTTTTCTCTAAGACAAAATGATATAACATTGCCAAGACTGTTCCAAAGGATTTGGGTTTTTATATTTTCTTAAGTGATAACATGTTTAAAAGCTCTGAGAAGACCAACTAATGTGTTAGTTTTAAAGCACTTTGATATACTGCAGACACAGTCTCACTTTGGCCGTGTTTCTGAGGTGGTCGGGGGCTGGCTATCTCCTAATCAGAAGCCATGCAACCATCCTAAGAGCAACAGTGGTTCAGACTGGTAAGTCCTGCTCTTGACAGGACAGACAGAGTGAGCTCAGGGGGAATAAGTTTCTCCAGAACTTGTCTTTGGCACATTGGCAGTTTTATCACCCCTGCTGTGTGCTGAGGACCAGTGCCAGGCTCTGCTGGTCCTTCCTGTATCTTCACACTGATGCTGGAGTAGAATTTCAGGGGCACACAGGACTAATGCTGGTGCTCTGCACAGGCTAAATTCCCCACCGAATCTCTGTCCTTTGTTTCCTAACATAGAACTTGTAACGTGAAAACAGTCAGTTTTCAAATGCTCTCAAAGTGGTGCAGATTTCAGTCTTGATAATTTTTGCTGGAGGGGCTTTTTCATCATAAAACACTACTGAAAGTAAGGTATGATTCCTGTGGGAGATTTTCCATGGGAAGATTTTACACGCATGTGTGCTGTGTGAACTGCTGTGCAGGAGAGCAGGAGCACAGAAAGGGAACTGGAGATGGCTCTGCATTTACGTGGTAAGACCTGCACCAATTTCATTAATCATTTAAAAATCCAGAGATTGTCAGACCTTCCCTGTTAGAGCAGCCCCAGAGTCTCTCAGAAGCTCAACTTTTGCTTTGGAAGAGAAAAATAAACCACACCCCAATAAAGAATACTTTTTAAAATGTTTTGCTCTTTCAACATGTGCATTAAACAGCTCTGAAGCTTTCTCAGAAAGCCTCAGCTTTTTTCTCCTCCTAATTAACAGGTTAAAACAGGTCTTTAACAGGTTCAATAGCCTGTGCCCAACTTCCTCCAGCACAACTGGTGCTCAGCAACCACCCCAGTCGCACACCAGGTTCTTTTTACTGCAGCTATTTCAGCTTTTGAAGGCGTCTGGGATATCTGGGGTCTGTTGACCACGTGCAGGGTACAGCAGTGTTGCAACGCTGAGACACATCAGGGTGCACATTCTCCCCACCCTCGAGGAGCCCTCTGGTTGTCCATCCTCTGGTTGTCCATCCTGTCTCTGGCACCCTGCCTGCCTGCCATGGGGGACTGAGATTTCACCTCTCCTGGGATGGCTCCAGCCCTTCGGGTTGAGAAAAAGATCTTGTGAAGGTGCCAAGAGAGCCTCTGAAATACTTTGAGACTTGAAAGCAAAGGGAAAGAACTTAAGAATGAATATTTTGAAGTTTAAAAAACAAACAAACAAACAAAAACAAAAACAAAAACAAAACATTCATTTTTTAAGCAAGCGTGATGATTTTTAACAACTTCCCCTGATTTTTGAAGGCTGCTCCTGTTCTTTGTGAAATGTCATTCTGCAACATCTGTGAACATGGGGAAATCAATGTGTGGCATTGGGTAAGAAAATATTCAAGGTCAGTTTTGGCTGTTTGCAAAATAATGATGGGGAAGACTTTATATTGTCAGAATCAACTCTTTTTAACTTGTGTAGCATTACAGAAAAAGGCCGTGGTGCTTTGCCAGACCATTGCTTGCTTTTTAAACTGAGAGAGATCAGTGACAGACACATTCACTGTGTACTAAATTTAAAGTTGAGGAGCTGTCATAGAACCATAGAATGTTTGAGTTGGAAGAGACCTCCAAAAGTCATCTAATCCAACCCCCCAGCAATATGCAGGGACATCAATATATCAAACTTGTTATCTACCAGTATTGCCTTTTTTTTTTTTTTTCTCCTACTTTCTGACTGTTTGGAAGAAAGTGGTAAAATAATAGAGGGCATTAGAAAACTTCATTAGGCTGTCACAAATCAGCTTCTTTTTGTCCAATTAATTTAAAAATTTATAAATATCTATTATGGGCCACTGACTCTGAAACTAACAGAGCTTTTGCAGGATGTGTGGGACAGCTGCTTTATCTGTAGGAAAGATGAGAAGAAGGAAAAAACCAGATTGTTACCCAGGACTAGAAATTAATTTGCAAAACATAATGGGAAAGCTAATAGCATCTCTGAGAAATGGACCAAAAGAAGAGAGAGATATTATGTGGTTGTTGCTTGGGGGATTTTCTGATGATGCATTGTAAAATACTGCAGTTCCTAGTTTAATAGCCTAAAACTAGTATTAATAAATCTTTCCTAATGAAAGCTGACAACACTTGATTTTTCCACAGCAACCATAAATGTAACTTTATGCAAAAAAGTGAGGCATTGACTCCTGGGTGGAGAGCAAATGTCTGTCAATGTGTTATTGTTTAAAGGACACGTTAACACACAGGAGTCAATGTAAAAGGTTTTCCAGAATAATTTTCTTCAAATGTGAGTAGAGGGAAAAGGTATAAGCTGTGACACAAGCCTGTTTGTTGCAGGACTTCACCATGACACTGTATCTGAGGCACTACTGGAAAGATGAGAGGCTGTCCTTCCCCAGCACCAACAACCAAAGCATGACCTTTGATGGCAGGCTGGTGAAGAAGATCTGGGTCCCTGACATGTTCTTTGTCCACTCCAAGCGTTCCTTCATCCACGACACCACCACAGACAACGTCATGCTGCGGGTCCAGCCAGATGGGAAGGTACTTTATAGCCTCAGGTAAAGCTGCATCCAGTCAATGCGAGCTATTAGTAGAGTGACAGGGAAGAGGGTGTGATTGATTCCTGTGCTCTCTTTCTGCATGGCTTCATACTTCAAAAAAACCCATAAAACAGAATGAATGTGCTGACTAATCACTGACATCTGAGTCCCTCTGCAACTCCATTAAGTCCCTGCCACAGAAAGTCAATTCCTACACCAACGTTGCTGGTTCTACCAGCGTCCCTTCATCCTGTGTGCCTGGTTAGTCCCTGCTGCTGCTGTCGGGAAGCTGTGGCCAGATGTGTCAGTCCCTCGGGGCAGCTCACTGGGGGCTAGTGGGCTATGATCCCTGCAGGGCACTGCTTATGAGGCAAGGCACAACGTAAGGAAGAGGGCAATGCCTGGTAATAAACAGAAGTCCGGAGTAGCCATAGTTATCATCTTAACTATACAACAAAGTCTCTGAGCCTAGCAAAATGTGCAGTTTGTATTCTTACAGGTAATTATGAAGAAGTGTAAATTAAACTGAGCACAACTTTAGCTTTATGATAAGCAAGAAAATAGACCATCCTCCAGCACATGAAGTGACAAGCTTCAGAGCAAGGGTATATAGCCTCTAGTGACTCCCATGTATGGCCAAAGCAACCTAAACATTTGACTTCAGCTCTTCCTGCTATTTGCTCACATTTCGTGTGAAATGCATGACAGCTTCTTCAAGGGGACATTTGGGGTGAAATTTGTTTTGTTCTTTAGTTTGAGAAGTGGTCCCAACCCTGACTTTCTCCCTTACTTTCTGACTGGTCGATCAGTTTTGAGAGGAATATTGCTGACCTAAGTCTGTACATTATTAAATTAGGATGTTTTTTCTTTCTGTTAAGTAACACTTTCATACTTGGAGATGCTGAGTGAGGAACATCTGTCCATCTCCAAAAGAAACTAAAACCAGGGCTTCTGTTTTTCGTGTCTGCAGCTCCATCCAGTTAGGAAACAAGTATTGCCCTTAAAACCCTGTTGGAGAGGAAATTGCTGTAAAATATTCTGATGCAATAATGTCAACATCACCTCCACAGCAATGAAACAGCAAAATACATGATAAATAAAGCATCAGATGGTAGATAATGTATTCTGAAAGAGAAAAAAGGAGGAAAATGTGACTGACAGGAGGTCAGTAACAGCAAGATGCATAGATTTAACCAATGATAAGGTTGCAGAACAGATCACTTGTGAAGGCTGTGGAGGTCTTTAAGGACGTGTTAGTGACCTTAGGAGTGGCAGAGTTAGAGATGAGCCTGCTATAAGGTGAGGAAATCAACTTCTTAGGCTGTTGAGTTGTTTTACGATTTTATGAAAAGAAGGCAAGCAAAGCAGTTCTTGATTCCCTATGGGATATCAGTTTGACAAGAATTTTCTTGTTCTCTGCTATTTTTATTTTACTGTTTATTACGATTCACAGCCTGAACAGTGTCTGCCTTCTCATTATTAAAACAACTTCTTCACTCAGCATATTAGACAAGGTTCAGGTGTTTCTTAGGCCTTTGTAAAGTTTGCTCAGGTCCTTAGTACAATAAAAAAGAACAATGAAATGACATAGGGTTCAGCTAAAACATACATGCCTATATACTCTTTCATGTTGTCGCATGATAGCAGTCATCTGTGTTGCAGGCATTTATGGTTGTCTAAACCACATCTGTTTGCTTCCAGATGGGAATAGAAGAATATCAAACTACTTAGATCCTGCTACACACAGTCGTGTGCTTAAAAAATTGTCCTGTACAAGATGGTGGTGAATGTCTTGACTAGCAAATTGAGAGAGCTCTGTTATTTTATGCAGTGGTGGCTGCAGGCTGGAGTGCTTTATGAATGCTGGTGAAGTATGACTGCTGGTCTTCTCTTGGGAACAAACTGGTCATTACTGCCTGCCTGCCTTTGCCTGTAGATTTTATTTTTCCTCTGTGCCTCCCTTTTTTAAGCTTCTTTGCCAGAGTTTGTCTTCCTTGTCTTAGAAACCACTGTAGACCTCACTGGCACCTACACAAGAGATCTGAGCCAAATACTTTCACTCAAAGATTAAATCCAGATAGGAAAGCAACGTTATTGGGAACCTACACATGGAGAAAGACTGCTAACATAAGGGACTGCATTTTGTGTTTTTATCATTATGTGATAGACATCTGTCTGCCTTCAGCCCTGCTGTAATTCATTAATTCTTTCCCTAATACTTCTATTCTCATTTACTTCCCTAGAGTTCAAGCCAGTTGAGACAAGATTTATGGATGCTTCCAGTGCAAACACAAAATTATGCAATTACAAGTTGGATAATCAGAGTATACCAAGACCAGAGCTTTTGATTAGTGGGGCAGAGCACTTCAGTGGTCCCTGTTGCACACCAGCTCCAGCCCTAACTGGAGGCTCTGCCTGTGCCCTCTGGTGGTTGATCCCCCTGTGTGATCACCGGGTTCTCACTGAGCAGCTGGAAATTCCCGGTGTGCAGAGAAAACTACCTGCATCCCTCGTGGCACTAGGATGGCTTTGATAAAGGTCAATTATTTTATCATACAGAGCATCCGTTGAAAGCACAGATCTCTGCAGAGAGATGTTTGCTGATAGTCAAAGAGGAAGAAGTGCCCTCTCTGCCCTCTCCCATTTTCTTCTTGTCATCTAGTAGCAATTTGTAATGTCTTTATTTTGCAGTCATCTTTTCTAACAATAGTTTGCTGAGAAGAAGAAATTACTTTAACTGAAGTGGAATGCCTTTAGCTGAATGGAATAGATCTATTTTCAGAGGACTGTTGCAGGCCAGATAGAAAACCAAACTCACAGCTTTACTGTTTTTCAGTAACATAAGAAGGCAAGTTTATGATGGAGTTGCTTTTGTTATTTCTAGAGTTACAGTAACAGCAATGTGCAACATGGATTTTAGTCGCTTCCCCCTGGATACACAGACCTGTTCTCTGGAGATTGAAAGCTGTAAGTAAAGTGGAGGTGTAGTGGAGCCAAGGGCTGCACCCCATGGGCTCCCAAACTGTATTTAATGATATCAATAATTATACTGATAATTAAAATGCTGCTACATTCATGGGAGCTCTAACCAAAGTCAGCAGACTTCAACACTAAGAAAAACGCCCTGCCTGCATCTTCTCTTCTAGAATCAGAAGATGTTTGCAAAAACATGTGTTTTTAAAAGCCAGCTGTGAGCACTGGCTTGCCAGTGTCCCTGAAAGCCAGCCAGGCTGCCCCGCTGCCACCCACTCCCCAGGAGACCAGGGCCACTAGCCTGCAGGTCAGCAGTCTCCAGCAGCACCCTCTGCCCAGGTGCCCTCAAATACATATCAAGAAATGGCCCTACGCCCTTCACATGCACTGTCCCCTCACCCACGGTGTAGAAAGCATGATGGGGCAGTGATATTCATCACCTTCCTCTTATCTTTCTTACGCCTATTTGAGATAAACCCAGCTTGTACCCACATGCAGCTCCTTTGCCCAAGTGTGACACACACACTAATTGGCTAGATTTTCTATAGAGACAAGTTAAACTTTCAAATTTTTAGGAGCTTTTTTCCTTCTCCTTCTCCTTCTTTTCCTAGTCCAGGAAGAGCTGCTACTAAACCCATCTGAAAGGATTAACATTACTATATTTGCACAAGTATTAAAAAACAAAATTAATAATGTTCCTGTGTACATCACAGGCAGAAAGTTTACCCAAGAGTTTTTCCTTCTTCATGCCTCAGACCATTAATAGATTGTTCCTCCAGTTACCCCAAGCAGGCTCTTTCCTCTAAGTCTCCTCTCCTCTACTTCTGATTTTAGGACATTTATAAGGGACAGTTTTTCAAGTTCTGATGTGGTGGGTTTCCTGACACACACATTATGTGTGCAAAATTATGATCAGAGTAACAGAAGAGTATGCAAAATATGCTAGGCATCAGGTCTGAGGGCTGTGACAATGAGTCCATCCACTTCTTGCCACAACCATACCCACCATCAACAGGCCTCTCAGCTAAGTAGTAGCATTTGGCCTTTTCAGATGAGACCCCACAGAAGGTGCATGGGCACATGCTGGGTTGTGGGTGTGATAGTGGGGCACTGCAGGGAGGTTTGCTTTGTTCTCCTAGATGCCTACACTGAAGATGACCTCATGCTCTACTGGAAGAATGGCAATGATTCCCTAAAAACAGATGAGAGGATATCGCTGTCCCAGTTCCTGATCCAGGAGTTCCACACCACCACAAAGCTTGCCTTTTACAGCAGCACAGGTGGGTACCACAGTGCCTGCCAGTGTGCCAGGGAAGAAGGGGTGAAAACTGTCCCTCTCAACCTTGGCCATGGAAGATTGTCCATTGGAAGGTCTCCCTGTGGCCCATCAGAGCTGCCTCTCTTCTACACCAAGGCTCCTGTCCCTACCACTGACTTCCATCTCGATGGTTATGTAGTCTGAAAAGACAATCCCTCTTCAAGATCACAACAAGCCTTAACATGAATTAAACTCTCCGAGTGCACAGGCTATATTATCCTCCCCGGAAGGTCCTGAGGGACACTTTGACTTTCTCAGTTGGTTCAGCAAGGAGTCTTTTCTGTAAATCGCAATGATCTGTGGTCATTAACTGTGTTTTTCTAAAAGAAAATGAGGCACTATTCTTCTGATGCAACATTGCCTTATCTGAAAGCAGTTTGAGGTTGGTGTGACTTCACTTTTTCCTTCTCTCTGTTGTCCAGGGTGGTACAATCGCCTCTACATAAACTTCACCTTACGCCGACACATCTTCTTCTTCTTGCTCCAAACCTACTTCCCCGCCACCCTCATGGTCATGTTGTCCTGGGTGTCCTTCTGGATCGATCGCCGAGCAGTTCCTGCCAGAGTCCCATTAGGTAAAAACAACCTTGTACTCAGCAGGACTAAGAGACAATTGCTGCCGCTGCAGCCTTGACCGTCAAGACAAAATCCTCTGTGCTGTGTGCTGCCCCCGCGTTGCCTCGTGGCACAGGAGTCAGCCGGGCCACACGCGTGACCCCGCACAGGGCACTGCCCATGCTACAAACTCTCCATCTGCCCCGTGGTGGCAAGCGAGTTGCCTTCCCTGCTTGCACAGGCACGGGGTGCAAGTGGTGCAGAGCAGAGAGAAAATGTCCTGCTCTGCTCTTACTGCTGTTAAAAGAGATGGAACACACACGGAGACAAAGTGTCAGTATCCTGCAGAGACTTCAGTGAGTAAAAAGGTGAAAATCTGTGTTAGCTGGCATTACAAAATTTCAGTTTATTGCCTTTTGCTAGAGGAGGGAGTGCAGGGGTCACCCGAGCTGCACTGCTCCACTGGTAAGCCCCATGGGAGCAGAACTATGGTATGGACATAAACCTGCTTATAAAGGGGGTGCTTTGCCCGTAGCAAAGTGCTGGTTGTATTTTAGCACACTTTGAGCCTGAGCTTGCTTCTACTTATTCCAGGCAACACATCTCAGGACTTCATTTATTCTGAAGGTCATATTCTTCAGCAGGGAGTCTCTACAGAGGTGCCATGACAGAGATGGCAATGGGCTTGTTATCCATGGCTCTGTTTAGAAACAGCATCTGTTGCCTTGAGACATCATTAAAAGGAGCATCCAGGTTTGGGCCATGGCTTTTCGGAAGATGTAGACACTGCCTTCAGCAGTACTTTTTAAGCACCTAGATAGAATCACAGAATCCTTTAGGTTGGAAGAGACCTCCAAGATCATCAAGTCCAACCATCAAGCCAACACTACTAAGTCCTCTGCTAAAATAGAGTCAGAATCAGAAGCTGTCAGGGTTGGAAGGGACCACAAGGATCACCCAGTTCCGACCCCTCTGCCATGGGCAGGGACATCTCCCACTAGATCAGGCTGCCCAGAGCCTCATCCAGCCTGGAGCCTCATGCACAAAGATTCCCCCTCGGATCCAGGATAACACCAAACTAGAGGGGCTCCTGCCCTTTCAATGTGCCCATGGTGTAAAATGGGGCAGCATCACCCGTGGGGGCATCATTAACCTCTGCCTCCTTAGGCCGGGAAACCCATCACTCAAAGGTGAAGATCAATACAGCAAGTTAAATGTGGGTGTCAGGAAATTGTGATGACAGCTGTATTTGTGACAAAGTCTGGTTTGAAAGTGTCTTACGGTCTCTCTGCTGGTGCATTCCCAGGGATAACCACGGTGCTGACCATGTCTACGATCATCACCGGGGTGAACGCCTCCATGCCTCGTGTTTCCTACATCAAAGCCGTGGACATTTACCTGTGGGTCAGTTTTGTGTTTGTCTTCCTCTCGGTACTGGAATACGCGGCAGTGAATTACCTGACGACGGTGCAGGAGCGGAAGGAGAGGAAGCTACGGGACAAGGTGAGGTTTTCCAGCTCTGATGCAGCTTTATGCCCCTGGGGAAGGGTATGGCAAATGTCTGGAAATGTTGAAAATTTTGCAACTACAATGTGCTGCCTGGATCCGCCTGGGGAGAATGTGGGGTGAGCAAAAAGACACCATCAGCGAGGCATTCAAGGCCATAAAGAATTGCTACAGACAGCCCACACCCAAGCTCGCTGTTCTTTCTTCTGAGTCCACTTAACTCTCTGTGTAAATGGGATAGGTTTTAGGATTCTACTTTTAGATATTTTTTTTGTACTGAGGACCCAAACCTAACCTGTGAATGGTACCAGATGGATACTGTGTTTTGGGTCTCAGATAACATGGCTGATATCCCCCACCTTTCTCCAGGCACCATCTAACTTACACAACAGTCCAGATTTCCTGCTTCTGCCTTCATTACACTAAATTATAACCACCCAAAATTTCAGCGTAAGCTCTTAACTTCAAATGAGGCAAGCCTCATACATTCCTCCTTGTGGTTTCCCTCTGATCTCTTCTCTGATTTTCCCAGCTGCGAGGCACAGGTCCAACCCTTATTTACACCCCGATAGCCATGCTTAAGCCAAGTCAGCTTTTCCACAGGCAGCTCTGCTCTGTCCCTGACCGCCCTGTGCCTTGCAGACGTGAAAACAGAGAAGGAAAAAGCTGCTGCCCGGCTCCATCCTCTCATCCTCCCTTTCATGTCCCAGCAGCATGACTTGCCCAGGCTTGTCCCCTGCTCTGCCGCTTCTCTGAGGAGAAAGGGGACGCCTGTGTATGTCTGGAGAGAACTCAAGGCCACTCTGCCCTCCCTTGTGCCCACAGCTCCCCTGCGCGTGCAGCCTGCCTCAGCCTCGGCCCATGATGATGGACGGCAGCTACAACGACGGGGACGTGAACGAGCTGGGGCACTACATGGCTGAGAACGGCGACAAGCCAGACCGCATGATGGTGCAGCTGGCCCTGGGCTCTGAGAGGGGCTCGGGCAGGAGGAAAAGCCAGAGATACGTCAGCATGCGCATCGACACTCACGCCATCGACAAGTACTCCAGGATAATATTCCCTGGGGCATACATTCTATTTAACCTGATATACTGGTCCATTTTCTCATAAATACAGGTAACTTTAACGAAGTCACAGAGCATTGTGACATTACATGAAAGTACAGTCTCGTAGGCCGACAGACAGAAAACAGAGAATTGTTTTAATTGGAAAGAAGATTGGTTTTGATTTTTTTTTTTTCTGGATTTATTTTTTTTAAATTAGATGCAATTCATCTGTGGCAATAAAAATTGTGCAAGTTTCACATTTCAGCAGAACATAGGCTATAAAATCCAAAATTTTGTACTTACTTAAAGCTGAGCTATGTTCCTTCTTGTGCCTCACAGGCCACTGTAAACTATTTTAACAAGTGACTATAACTGCCAGTTGCTTATATATGGTGCATCCTTTGTGCCCCTAAAATCCTAATTCTCTAAGTACCTGAGTGCATGCATACATCTTGCAACTCGGCAGACTTATCACATCCAACACCAATAAATATAAGAAAATGCAAATACTTGCCTGTTTGCAGGATGAGGCCAGAAAGGGTCATTACCAACACAACATATTTAATGCTAAGAAACACTTTGGCAAGGTTACTGACAGCTTGCTTTTCCTGCTTAGTGCGTGCTGCCCTAGCAGTACTGCACTGACAGGCCCCCAGGGGAATTTTTTCAGACTTGTGCTTTGTCCTGATCATATCTAAAACAATGAAATCTTTCCAAGCTGTCTTGACTGTGTTTTTAAAATATAGCTTGCAATGTATGTTTACTAAGGAATGAGCAAAACTCAGGCTTCTTGCAACACTAACCAAATCCCCTGGGAAACACAGGAGCTCTCCTTGGACCTGTGTATCTGGGTCAGTGGGACCTTTGCTCTTGAGTTTCCTGGAGAAGGAAACAGGCTTCTCTACAGAATGATCTGGTGAAGATGATCAAGTGTCTATGAAAAGAATGAAACTCCTTCAAGAGAAGACTCTTTTCTCTGGGATAGTGTGGGTGTTACTGGTCTGTAGAGCCTGGGAACCTTTTGCAGCCTGTAAAGCCACCAGTAATCGTACTGGCTTCCAGGAAAAGTCTGGTTCATTTGTTTTTAGTAAAAGCCTAACAGAAAGGTGCTTAACAGCTGACAAAGCAATAATAAGGACTTTACATCTGAGTTACTAAAGAAACCATGCCAAAAACTTTGGAGTGAATTAAACAGGAGCTTCCACCTTGAGACAGCAGCTCCACTACAGACCCAGGCGCAACTACCTGATGCTGCTTTCGTGCTGCATGGAATCGCTATGGTTGGAGAGGACCTCTAGGATCATCAAGTCCAACCTTCAACAGAATCATTGAATCACTGTGGTTGCATCCACTATCCTGGCACCCTGCAGCCCACTGTGCCCTTGGTGCAGGCTCAGCACCCTCCAGGGCAGGAGCAAGGAGGCACAGCTGCAGCTGTGGGCACTTGGCATTGGGGGAACTTAAATCCCAACTCTCCATCACAGTTTCTGCACAGCAGCCAGTCAGCTTAAACACTCCATATGGAAAAGGTAAAATCTGTCACACAGAAGTAATAAAATACTTCAGGAAAACAAGAATCGGCTGAATGGAATCAGGAGCCTTTACAATGACAGGAGCACCAGAGGTGTCTCAGAAAGCGTGGTCATCCAGTTGGCCTGCTGCCACATGTCACACACCTGCACCCACAAAGCCAACCCGGGGTTTGGATTAGCAGGACTTTTAAATGCATGCTTTTGCACATAATTACAAAATTCATTAATCTCTGCCCAGCAGAGGCTGTTCTCTTTTACAGCTGTAGCTGCTCTGAGAAAAAGACCAAAGCATTTGTGTCTCCAAAAGGAAAGTGAATCTTATGTGAAATCTGCCCTGGACTGGCTGAGCTGCCACGCTACTATCAGGCTCGTGACACAGACTTTGCAGTTGTTTGAACACTGCTGGTTGTTGCTTTAATTTCCTATGTAAATAAATGTCATGTGAACACACTCCACGTTTCTTACAACTGCTGAAATCACGACCAGCAGAACTACCAACACTCACCTTCCACTTACAGCCATGCTCCTTAGGTAAGGCAATGAAATCAGAGAAGCTAAAAATCATTAAGACTCATCCACCCATAACATAGTTTTACTATTCATTTCCACATAGCTTTTTATTTTTTTCCCACATAAACATACTGTCTTAGCTTTGTTTTATCAAGTTTCTTCCTATCATATTATTCTCCAGTATGCTTTTTTCAAGACATTAAAAATCCCCCCTATTGTCTTAAACCATAAACCTTTCAGTCAAACGAAGTTAGGAAGGCCACTCTGGCAAAAGCAGATGAAAGGCTGGACACCAGGCTTGGTCACTCTACATTTCTCCTTATTCTGATGGCACTTTCCCCCACAAAAATAGCTCCAAGATTTCTCGGGCACTACTTGCACAGGAATGTATTTAGATTCTCAGCATTGCACAAACCCATTTATTTCTACAATTTAAGAACAGCATGAACAGGAGTGCCAGATTTTAAAGTAAGCTCTCCAGCTTCCTAAGAAGCTTAACGCTATGTTGTTTCCTGCAGTACTGTACAGTCCTTTATAGACTCATTAATCTCACACTACATCTATTATTTGTCATCTGACCAGTGTATTAAGGGAGATTTTGAAGATACAAATGGGAGCCAGACTTTCAAATTCCCCAGCTTTCAGTGTGAGACTGGTTTCTAACTTCCCATGTGATTTTCAAAGTTTCCTTTCCAGCACGTCTCCCTAAAGATTCCCCAACCTCCATGTTTGGATTTACCTTGTTAATTTACTTGTGTTTTACTTGGGAAACTCTAGTGCCTTTTCAGTCTTATATAAATGTGTTTATAGATGTATTCTATAAGTACAGGATATCCTATCCTGTATATCCTGTACAGCTGATAGCTGTATGCTATCAACAACTGTACTCATTAAACATATTTACATACAGTTTTTGGCTTTTAACCTTACAGTGGTTTTTTGTATCCAATCATTAACACTGCCTCCTTCCATTTCCACAATAAATCAGAGTGATTTGGTTTTGTTTATTTCTAAAACCATTCAGAATCACAGTAAAACTTCCCATTTGTACAGTGTTGTGTGTTTTCTACCTTCAAAAGAAGGATCTCCATGAGTTTATACCTCTTATATTTTTGCTCTGGACCTGATCCACTTAAATACCAATGGTTCTTAAGTATTGTGACACGGGCAGGGCTGGAAAGCCCTGGGACTTCATGGGCAGGGCTCGGACAAGAAGCCTGGATGCAAACTCAGACAAAACTGAGGAGATGACATTAAGCTTTCCACCACAGACTGTGTACATTCCAGTCCTCCATCTTGCTTAGGGAGAAACTTTGCAACACAGTTCTGGCCAGTTTCTTGGAGGTGAACCCGAAGCCCAGCCTGGGATGATGCTGGTTGTAGAAGCCGAAGAGTATTGGAAGTGTATTGGCACATCTGTGTGGATTACAGATAGACAAGTTCTGCCTGTGAGTTTGCCTAGACTAACAGCCTTGGAGACTGAAGCCTTTAATAGTCTTTAAGGATGCTGGTAATTTCTGACAGGGTGAAGCAGCGAGACAGCAAACTTCAGCCAGCAACAGATAGAACAGCAGGAAGGCATGAAGAAAGGTCTTTTTTCTGACAATAATCCAGTCATTAGATGTCTCTCTGCATGCCTAAGGAAGTGATTGTCTCAGTACAAAACAGACCCAAACTCCCTGATGAGCAAGTGGAAACCCCTGGGACCCTTCTCACCTTCACTTGCTTATATGGCAACATAGTATTTGATGGGCACTGAAGAAGCAGCAAAGAAATGAAAAGCAACTGGGAGCCGCATCTATCACGTTCTACCGTGGGACACAAGTGGCTTGGTGACAGTACAACGCATAAGGGCTGCTCAGTGCTGAAACAAATTTGTGAAAGCACAACAAATTGTAGGATGTGAGGCATGTTCCAGTCTCCAAGAACCAAAAGTGTATATATAAACAGGACAACTAAGAAAAATTACAACTCCTCATTTTTAGTTACTCTAGAAGAATCATAAATGATAGCACTGCATAAATGGACCATCAACCGCATGGACCTCAATCTTTCCTAGCACTGAGAAATTTGGCTTCTCACTATATTATTTAATAAGGACATTCAGATGCAGTTGTGGCTGAGAAAAATCCTTGATGAGTTTGTCAGATACATTTCCTTTCAACTAGTGCCTCAAGGACTCCATACACTCCCTCCCTCCCCCCAGCAATCTCACCCAGCTTCGGCTTCGTAGAGAGTTTGGGTAACAACTCTTCAGAGGGATGCACTTTTGCTCCCTAACACAACCAACAAAACATGGGTGTCAGCAGCAGGCATCTAGACAGGCTGGGGGACAAACGCTCTGTGGATGGGCTGCTACTTTCAGGACCATGAAATAGTAAGCCTCAAGTTCCAGGACAAACATTAGATAAGTAAACACTGTGGCTGGGTAGGCTGGCAGAGGCTTTAAGTTCTTCATGTCTGGACATAATCACCTCATCCTTAAACAGTTGTAATTTGCTATCAGTAGTTTAGAATCATTTCAGCAATTACAGTTGATTACCTACACATTTTGCTTCATTACTAAAAGTACTATTCCTGACAAATATTCCAATGTTCTTGAGTTACTAACATCTTGGGGAAGACTGAAGTTAGGGTAACTTAAAAAACATGCCAGATATTTTCATATACATGTGATTTATGAGAAAAAAAGTTACTGAAAATGAAAGTGAGTTTTATTCCCAGAGGAAATAAATTTCTTTCCTATACAGTATCATTGCAATAGTAAATTACAAACATTAAGTCGCAAACTGCTTTAGTTCTGGACCTTAAGAACAAGCGTTCTGAGACAAATCAGAACTAACTTGCCTGGGGAAGTTGAAAAGTCTTTAAGCCAAGCTCACCTGATCTAGTGTTGGTGATAATCCCACTTCAAGCTGGAGGCTAGACCAGGTTTAACCTAACAGAGATTCTCCAGAGAGCCTTCCAATTATTCTATGAATTCTAACATGTTTTAAATAGTTAACACAGTCTTAAGGTTATAAAGATTATCATAAAATATTGCATTTGAAAAGCACTCACCCATCACAAATAAACTGCTCACTATGGCACACTGAAATGGAAACCTCAAAACACCCTCACTCTTACATAATCACACCAAAAACTATGGGAAAAAAAATAACCGAACACGCTATTCTAATGAAGTCATGCAGCATCCCAATATGCATCAAAAGACAAAATTCAGTCACAATTGAATTGCTTTATCAATAGCAACTCATCTTTAATCAGTCCCTCACTTTCATTTTAATTCCAGCAATGATTACAACAAAATTAAGACATGCTTTTAGTGCAGAACTGTTTAACTAAAGGAACTGGGAGAGGATGCAGCCAACAGCCAGCTTGGACAAAGAGAACTGAGAAGGCTGGAATGCCCATCGGCTTGTGGGAGACAACCCAATGCAGCGTGACTGCTGTCACTGGGATCCCAACACTCCACCTTGAAAACAGCAAAGCAAGAGGCTGAGCAGCCCATGTAAGGCTTACAAGCCTTACCAAGCCCATGTAACCCTCCTTACAGGAGGAATACTTATTTGAAGAGTTGAGCATGACCATAACTGGCTGGTAATACAAAACAAACCCTTTCATGGTGCCTCTCAGTCTTACAGAAAGAGATGAAACAGTTGCCACTTCTTTCCAAAGATACTGAGCTTTTAATATATTAACAGACATTGTGTCCTATTACTACAAGCACATAGTCTGAAGTATCAGGAAGTCTAAAACCCATCACAGTTATGCTGTCTACACAGTCTGCATGGCATGCAAGTGGAAGTCAAACTAGCCACTTTTTTTCCTCCTAAGAAGCAAAAGTCTCAGTAGAATTCTTCAATAGCAGCTGGAGGTCTGTTAGAGCGCACAGAAATGCAGAGGGAGTGCAGTTAAACCAAGATATGTTTTTTTTCCAAAATTAGGAATTGAATATAGAAATTAATAAAATATAAATCCTGATTAGAATTCTAGAGTTCACCATTTAGAGACTGGTGCTGTTAAACACAAGGTTTCTGGAATTAATTTGTGTATTCTGAGTTCCTGGGGAATACAGTTTGCCTGACTTCTCAGAAGCTTCCTGCAACACCTATGCTTAGGAAAACATTAACCAGTAAGCTGCTTTTTCACTCTATTGACTCAGCAACTTTTATCTGAACATAAGATTATCTCCCTCCCTATGTATTCACATGATCCTTTAACAATTTGTTTGGACACAGAGAACACCACCTAGATAAGATCTGCAACATGCAGGTGCCTGGGAAGCAAAGCAACAGGGATTAAACAGACCAAGCACAGAAAGGACAACTGGCAAGACTTAACAGATCTGCTGCTTAGGACATGGGAACAAAATAGAATTTGAGAAGCCCATGACTGCACGAGCAATCCTCAGTGCAAGCTTCTCAGAGCTTACTACCAGGGTCTGCACACCTGTTAAAGCAGTTTAAGGTTAACTTCATTTACTGCTTCCTGGTACCACCACTGCACCTTTGTGAAAAAGATTGCTGCTGCTTTAGCTGAATTTATGCATATTCCTCAGACCAGTCAAGATGACGCAACAACTCATGTGGACACTTGCGTTGCCTTAGAGCAGAATTTAAGAGGTGCATGTGTTTTCCTTCAGCAGTTTAAATCTTTTCATTTAAACAAGCATTTAGTTCCTGGTTTTTTTTTTTTTGATCAATGGCTTCACACCACCTCCAAAATTTATTAGGAGGAAGGTCAGTGCATTGCAGGACAATGCCCCTTTACAGATCACATTTCCACAAACAGTTCACTTCCACTGCTGCTACTGCCAAAACCCAGCATCCTTCCCAACATAGACCCTACTCTCCAGTCAAACCAGCTCAGCTTTTAAGCCTCTGTCTTGGCCCAGGACAAAATGACTGGCAAAAGAAATACTTCATAAAGGTTCAACCTATGGTCACTGAGTGAACAATGCTTATATTAATATTATGAAAAACTGCTTCAGAGAAAGGGTTGTTAAGCCCTGGAGCAGGCTACCCAGGGAAATGGTTGAACCACCATCCCTGGAGATATTTAAAAGTTCTATAGATATAGTCCTTAAGGACATGGTTCATCAGTGGACTTGGCAGTGCTAGACTAATGGTTGGACCTGATGATCTTAAAGGTCTTTTCCAACCTAAGTGATTATAAGATTCTTTGATGATTTTAAAGCTTATTCTAGAACAAAAATTTCCATGTAAATACTGTATTTCCCCCCCAAGGAATATTACTTTCTCAATACACAGAAAATCACTGAAAAGGGATCTAAGCACTCTTTTATTCAACACTGCAACTTTAAAAGACAATGTATTTGAGATCTGTCTGAAACTCATCACCATACTGAATACAGCAAACATTACAGCTAGAAAAAAAATTCACATTTTTGAAAGCAACGATACTATTTGCTTCACCTAAAGTCTAAAAAGGTCAATGTTTCTTCAACTATGTGATTATCCAGCCCCTTCTGGGATTTAGATACAGTGTCTCCATTAAGTCAATCCTATGGAGAGAGGATTAATCAAGTTTAATGTGATGCACATGCTCCTATGCCAGCACCAGATTCTTTGTTAGGTTCCACAGGATTTATTTGCCCCTCTTCTTTTAGCTTCACTTGTCTGAAGTCTTCTCTGACTGCTTCTAGCAGATCTGGCTTGAAAATGACATCCAGTGCTGTCATTGCCAAAGCTTTTGCTGTGCGCAAAGCATAGAACTGAGCATTCTGTGACCCTGCAGAAAGAAAGCAGGAGGAATTTCTGGTTAGGTAACTAATATTAGACAAAACCCACTAAGCTTGCTGCACAAGGTACAGTCTATAAAGAAGATCTTCAAGTTTCAATTGCAAGAACAGATTCTTAAAAATGTACTCACATTAAATATGTCTATCTTCTAATGCCTCAAAACTAATTTTCATATGCAAGCACTTAGCTTTCTGCCACTGATATAAACAATCAGGACTGCAAACAGGAAAATGAATGTTCACATAACGCAGGGTTATATACTCTTATCTCTTTTACACTTCCAGAGTATTGTGCTTTAGAAGTAAAAATGACTTTCACCTTTTGACCCATGTTTAGGAACTCTTTGACTATGCTGCTAGGGCTAATCCTTGTAATTTCCTCTGTCTAGATGGTAGATTAAATCAGGCTTTTAGTATGAGGAGTGGTCACCCTTCCTATATACATTTAGTTTCAAACAAACAAATTCTACACTTTGTCATTTTTTTTCTGCTGCTCTATAATTGTTTCAGGGTCTGCATTCAGCTGAGATCCCATCACGTTTGAAGAAAGCAAGTTCATTTCTCTGTAGGTGTTCACATGCAGCCACTTTCAGATCTAATACTTACACTTCCATACACAAGCATAAGGGCTCCAAATATAAACCTCTAACCCTTTTCACTTCCACTCACCTGCAGCTTCTGTGTACTGCTCAGTATGATTCAATGCATCAGAGCCAATATAAAAATAAGCATGAAGCCCAGGGACTATAAATGTAACGTTTCCAAAGTCCGTGGAACCTAGAACCAACACAGAAACTTTCTAATTAACAAGTGTTGAAGAGTTTTAAACGCTGTAAGAAAAATGTATGACAGATATTACCTCCAGCCCTTATCTAAAACAAAGTATCTTCCACCCCAAAGTGTAAAATAAAAAGCATTTCTAATGAGTCATTATCCATACAAGAATCTCACATCACTGAGATGTAACTAGCCAATCCTAACTAGCCAACTTCAGATGCTGCTCTCCAGTGCACCTCTCATCAATAATCAGTTGGACTGCAAGGAAGATGTATCAGCATGTTCCTATTCCATCTACTGTTATTTTTTTATCAAGCATCTCCTCATAGTGAGCTCTCCATTCAGAAACAATGAAAGCTGCAAACCTTGGGAGTTTCAGGCAATTCAACTATTTTCCTACGACAGCCCTTAAAGCCAGGCCCAACAATTCCTGCTTTTCTCCAGCATGCAAGTATTCAGCATTAGGCAGGGGATTCTGAAGTAGGAACAATCAACCTTTAAACAAAACCAAACTGAGGTCAACTACTTCCTCCTGTGCTTTTTGATTCTTCTCTGTTACAGAAACTTAAGAGCACAAGCAGTCCTGAAATAACAAGATCAGAATTAAACTCCAGACAAAATGCCAGTGCTTTGTAGACATAAGAGAATTTGTGGTAGCAATTCTGCAGATTTTAATGATTCTTTCATGCCTGACTGGCACTTTCAAGATGTCAGTGATAATACCCATCTCAGAGTACTGCCTTATCTACTTAATGATACCATCCAGAAGTAGTAGATCCTTCATAGTAAATCTTAGAGTCTGCAACTACTTCCCGAAGGATTTTTGTTTGTTTTGTTTGGTGATTTTGTTTGTTTTGGTGTTGTGTTTGTTTTTACCCAAACAAGCAATCCACTCCGTATTTCTTAAAATGAAATTTCAAAGCTGAAGAAATCAACATATCAGTTATGGGGAAATCCAGACACCAGAAGCAGGATTTTTTTTTCTTTAGCAATGGCTAAAGAACGTTAACATTAAATGTTTAAAGAACATTAACTTTTAACATGGCTGTTCAGAGATTTAAAATTTGTAACACATCAGGTAGCCTCCATATCTTGATTCTTTATGGAGAGAAGATATTGCTAATGCCTCAGGATTGGGCAATTAAACAATTGAGGAATATAGACTGTTCTTGGAAGCATGCCATTATTAAAAGTGAGTCCACAGAGCCTACACTATGTGATCAGAGAGGACAATACTAGCTTTCTACTTACTCTGCCTATGAATGGAAGCAGCAAAGCTTGTCCCAAACCCATGATCTCTTCCTGTAAATTCAGTACACGTTTGAAAAAATCCAACTCTTGGTGCAGTAACAAAATGATTTTAATTTTCAGTAGCCTCTACTATTGATCTATTCTTTGTGCAGTCTGGAAGGACAAACCAGAAGTCTAGAAGTTCTACCTATTTCAGACTAAACCAAGAGCTCTAGACCTGCCTGAGTCCTAATATACAAACTGTGGGAAGAACTGTGTTGGCGTTTTCCCCTGCCCTCACTCAGCAAATCAAGCATTAGGTATTTCAGTGCACGCTGACTCTCCATCGTCTAATTCCGCCTAAATTTATAGCGATAGCAAATCTACTGCTAGTTTACAAGTTACTTTTGCTGACTGTGAGAAATTTAAACTTGCTATTCCCTAGTAAGGTCTCTCTACAACTATGTGAAAGGAGGTTGTAGTGACGTGGGGCTGGTCTCTTCTCCCCAGTAACAAGCAATAGGACAAGACAACATGGGCTTAAGTTGCACCAGGGAAGGTTTAGATTACATATTAGTAAGAATTTCTTTACCAAAAGAGTGGTGAGGCATTGGAACAGGCTGCCCAGGGAGGTAGTGGAGTCGCCTTCCCTGGAGGTGTTCAAAACACATGTGGGCATGGTACTTTGGGATACAGTTTAGTGGTCATGGTAGCATTGGGTTCACGGCTGGACTTGATGTTCTCAGAGGTTGTTTCCAACCTCAGTGATTCTGATGCTAAGATGGAGAGTTTACCAAGCCAATATCCAGGCAGCCTTTGGCAAAAACATGACAGTCAAATCTTCCCTTCTATCAGAAAAATGTTACACCCTTTAGTGGCACAACCTAGTGTTACACTTAAAACATCAAGTGTTCCAATGGTTTCCATATAAACATCTGGAACTTCATGCTTGGTAGAGATGTTCAGATCAGGATTTCTTCTAGGAGCGTAAATAATTGCACAGTTACCAATGCAATATAGAGACCTGTGCACTATTATCAATGGAAAGGTACTCCAGCCTCTCAAAAGATATCCTGAAGCTGATACTGAAGCCTCTTCAAGTCACCAAACACAGAGAGGAAGACAGTATTGCCATAAACACGAGTAGATGGGAAAATGCCAAAGATTCCAGGAAGCATTTATATACACTCCCAACCTTTAAAAGTGCTGTTTTCAGAACACAATGGCTCCTTCTTAAGGTTGCCTGTATCAGTCTGGCATACAGCAAGTCAGTGAACCCCAGTAATGGTAAAACCAGGCACCTCAACTTAGGCACGCTAAACTAAGCCATCTGCTCTGGGAGGTTATGGATATCCTGCAGCAGAGCTGCCCTACCAGCAGGAGGAGAAACAGCTGATGGCACCTGATCAAAGCTAACTCAGATTCACATTGCGTCACCTCTGCGTGCCAAATGAGTGGGGCGTGCCCGAGGCACGCAGAAGGTAGCGTGAGGTGAGGGACTAGAGGAGTTCTTTGCAACACTTGGCTGCCTGGAGCGATACCTGTGAGCAGACCGACACTAACACCCATGTGGAGGTGGCAGCGAGAACGCTCATCTGACAACGACTTTTCTGCTGCACAGACATGGAGAAGCAACTGAGCTATCGTCCTTCCCTTTCAACAGAAGAAACTGACATCCTAAAAGAAAACATTGAAAACCGTATGAAAACTAAACAGAAACAGGTCTTGAAAAAGATGAGACAAAACACTCAACCCCCCCGCAAAAGGGTAGCGTACAAAATTCCACCCTTAGGTCTCCGCAGACCGCTTTGTTAACGCTCCCAAATCTCCACTGCAAAACTTCAGAGAAGCTGTGGAAAGAAAATCTCAGTAAGGCCTACTGCAGTGTGAGATAGAAACACAGTTGCTCGAGCACATTTTGACAGTTGAAAAGCGATTTAAGGACAAGGACAGGCATATGGGGAGTTTCAGATGAAGCAAGTTAATGGTTAACATTTAGCATATCACATAACTTACATATAAAAGCACTACTGCAATTAGCTGTCTGTACTAAGCTCATTCAAAGTCCTCTGAACCAGCAAGATCAACAGTATTCATGATTTTCACCCTTAACACAAAGGTTTGAAGGAAGCAACTAGCAGAGCTCCAGAAAATTTCACTACAGTAAACATTCTAAGTAAGGTTCCTCAGCCCCTAAGGCTAAATGAGCAAAGTAGTAAATCTTACTCGGACCACACTGTAGAAAAAAAGAAATCTGCCTTTAATTATAATTTGTTTTTAAACCCAAAACAATAAACCAATTGGAGAGAGAATGTTACTGTTGCCTTCATCTGGAAGGGAAGTAAGAAATGGAGAACATCAATCAGAACACCATCAGATTTGCTGTCTCCCCCAGCCCCAAAAAAATGTTTGGAGAACTCTGTATGCAAACACCAAGACCTCAACTGTTTAAGATAATCTGCATTTCAGATAAAGTCTAGAAGTGCAATCAAACTAATTAGGATAACTTTCTACTGAGAACAATTTTTTTCTTCTAACCAAAGAGAAAAACCTTTAATGTGAGTGGAGTAATAAAACACTCATATATACAGTTATATCAGTAGTGAAGGCTAAAAAATATCAGCAGCAGTTAAGACTTGAACAGAGGTGTAGGAAAGATCCAAAAAAAAAAAAAAACAAACCCAGCCTGTTAAGGGTTAAACCTACCTGAGCATTCAAGGATTCACATTTCTATTACTAGAGCTCTGAGAGACCAAGAAAGTGAAACAGTTTGAGACATAGTCAAGAGCCATAAGTGAACACCTACTTCAACAGCACCCTTTGGAAAACTCATCTGTTGAACCCAAACTAAAATCAGAGGCATAGAATTACCTGTTAATGGAAACACGTTTAAATTAGGGTTACTAAGATGCTTAAGCTTCCACTGAAACTCTTCAAAAACTCCCTTTAAAATATTAGTTAGATGCTAGTAGATTTGTTTTCATGTAAGCTTGAAAATTATTAAACAAAGGTTCCTAAAAACTAAGTCTCATCTCCATCCATAGCAAACCAGGATTATTTCAAAGCAACAGAATGAGCTGCAACTCATTACACATCCCCATCTTCTCAGCAAGACTGTTCTTAGCTTTCCATCTTTCCATCCCTTTTCCCAACTAAACGGTTTCTTACCTGAAATATTTTCAGAAATATTATCAGAAAATGATTACTGCTTTTCATACCTGTTAGGAAAGTTCCTCAGTTTCCACAACAAACACAGAAACACAGGCCAGAGGTATGGTCCTTTTACAGAGCTTCAGCTTTCTACATTGGCTTTGTCTTCTGACCAAACTATGTTTAACCTAGCTCTAATCCAATTATTCTATACACTTAAAAGTTGATCAGTCTAAGCTTAAATCATAACAAAATACCCATATGGAGTTACCTGATAAACCATTCAAGATAGAGTCTTCTGATATAAATTCTATTCCAAGCTTCTTTCCATTCTCCTTGTAAACTTTCTGCAGGCTCTTATTCGGAAGCACATTGTAGTAATCATTTGCACCACCTTTTATTTCCACCTAGATAAAAAACCCAAATTATGAGAAATTTTTCTCCAGTGTAAACTAGTTTAATGTAAACAAGTCAAAGACCAGAAAAAAAAGTACATATCCATACGTCAAAGCCCATGACAAAACAGACCTAACTGTTAAGTTTCTTTCAAAAATACAATCTTCTGCCAAATATTAACCTTGATCAAAACACAGCTGGTGTTTTGTCAAGCTTGCACTGGACATATTCCAGAAGCATGGATTTCATGAATAACATCTCCAAAAATAGGACAAACATATCCTGTAACAGTGTGTAATGATTTCTACTGCAGGTACTTCTAAGCTACAGAGAAATTTCAGCTCCTACCAAATTCTATTTTACTATTGTTTAGATCGCTTGCAGGAACTACAGTCTTGAAATGAATTCACATAGACAAGAAGACTGAAAACAAGGGTAAAAGTTGTTTGAAAACAAATTTTAAAAACATACCAATGTCAAATTTCAAGACATCTTCACTTTCATTCTGCTTAAGGTGCACTTTCTGAAATCCTTTTCCAGCTAGAGTGGAGGAATACCCCACTCTATGGAGTTTTCCATACTAGGAGAACATCACCTAATGCCTCGAGCAGACCTTAATTTAGTAGCTCACTTTCATACACACTGTACCTGTTTGCTCTGATGAGCACAGACATTCTTTTCACAGCTATTAGCCACAAACCTGTAGCTACAGAGCAGGCAGAACCATCTACCTTAGCAATACACTGGAAGGTAACTGCATTGCTTGAACCAGCTACAGGAGACCCTTCCAATTACTAAAAGTAAAACCAAAACAAAAAGGAATGCTAACTGAAAAATCACCTGATTTTTCATATTTTGTTGCTATGTGAGCCTGCTCTTTAGTGGGGCAAAGGACCTAGTGACAAAGAACATGGAGGGGTGGGGGAGGGGAGGGCAAACATTCAATACCAGTTTTGTCTGCTCCTACTGGTAAGGTTTGCATCAAGCCTCCAGGTCTCTAGAGCCTAGCAGCACTGTCTCTAGGAGAGGAGCATCACCCACAGGAAAAAAAAAAAAAAGATTATGGGACACAAAGAAACTGTACATACACAGGACCAAGCAGGATGCATCCAAGGGTGCTGAGTAAGAGAGGAGCAGCAACGCAATCAGGGAGCTATCATTTTCTAAATGTCAATGAAATAGAGGGATGTTCCAGCTCACTGAAGAAGAGCTAAAGGTCACATCCATTGTGAAGGGCCAAGAGGAGGAACTTGTAAATTACAAACTGACCAGACTGTCCTATCCTCAAGCTCCTGCAAGGATTATAGAGCAAATAAATCCTCCTTAATCCCATGTCCAGGCAGAAGAATCACAAGGGCATTATGAATATCCAGCACATATTCACAGAAAAGCAG
The DNA here is from genome assembly GCF_000691845.1 of Merops nubicus. Lineage (NCBI taxonomy): Eukaryota > Metazoa > Chordata > Aves > Coraciiformes > Meropidae > Merops > Merops nubicus. The sequence goes on from NW_008626486.1 coordinate 70,726, forward strand.
ATAGGGCATGACCAAGATCAGCTTTTTGTGATGACATATCTGGCTCAGAGACACAGAAGACATCCAAGGTCGAAATGCTATGATCAGTGGTACAAAAATCCAAATTGCTGCCTGTTACTTGTAGCATTCATCTGCCATCAATACCGGTGCCATTAATGTTTTAGTATCATTATAATGGATGCAGACAACTCCTGACACCACATCTGATGTTCTGTGTTAAGTTTTGTGCTTCTCAAATCGAGACTGGACCTAGTCCAGGGGAAGGTCACCAAGATCATTAGGGTGGTGGAGAACTTGACATACAATTAAGGGTGAAAGAACTTAATTTCTTGAGCCTTCAGAAGAGGTTAAGGGGAGATTTTATTGCTGTCTACAGTTATCAGATGGGGAGGGAACATGGAAGACAAAACAATACTTCTCAGAGATGCCCAGTAATATGATGAGAGGCAACAAATGAAATTCCTGGTAGATACAACAGAATCACAGAATGGCTGAAGTTGGAAAGAACCTCTGGAGGTCATCTTGTTCAATTCCGCTGCTCAAGCAGGGTCACCTAGAGCTGGTTGCACAGGACCATATCAGGACTATCTCCAAGGACAGAAACACCACAATCTCCACAGACAACACTGAAAGTCAGTCTCCAGTGCTTACTGTTCTCCACGAGGTGGGTAGAGCACTCATTTGTGACAGAGGTTGTAGAATTTCATCCCCAAAAATATTCAGAAATCTAAACAGCACTGAACATTATGCTCCGGACAGAGGATTAAACTAGATGACATCTGGAGGTGTCTCCTGATCTATATTCTTCTATGGTTTTGTGGCATTCTACTTGCAAACCAAAGCTTTCTTTCAGGACAAAGCAACAGAATAGCAAACAGTATAATAGAAATTTAGGTTTATTTCAGCTGAACACCAAGCAGACAAATGCTGTAACCTCTGTTTCCTATTCTGGTCTACCTCAACTCCAGCATCACAGAAACATCAGTGTGAATACATTCTTACTTTGCATCCTGTGGCCAGTGCTGCAGACTTGAAGCAGTTCTCAACCTTCTCTGTCAGAAGAGAGAGATCTTTCATTGAAGGAGCACGCAAGTAAAACTCTAGTTCAGTGTAAGAAGGAATGATGTTAGGTTTCACACCACCATTTTTTATTACACCTGCAGAAAGGGAAGTCATCTTATCAGTATTAAAGACAACTGCTTGATCTTCATCCCCATCATGAAACTCCTTGCTCAAAAACTAACTATATAAACAAAACAAGAATACATCAGCTGAGCATGATTTACAAAGAAGGTCAACAACACAGTATGTAGACAAAGATTCTTCATCACATCAGATTAAGTGGCCCGTAGTTTTTCAACAGTTGCATTGCGTTCTTCGGGTCATAACAGATGTCTAAACAAAGGACAAGCCAAAAAACTTTTGTAATTAATCCCCTGAAATTCAGTTCACAGTCATAAAGCAATCTGTCTCTCACTGAAAGCAAAAAAATAGTCACAAAGGCTACCTTGGATTCCAACTTGTAAAGGTTTCCTCAACTGCTAGCTTGGAGAAAAACCAAGTAAGTTGCATTTCTCAGGAATGCTAGAGTAAAGTGCATGTTCCAGTGCACAGAAAGTTCTTTAGATTCCTCAAACTAATTCTCTAGGAATATTGGAACGTATAACATATGTAGTTTCATTCAGGAGTGAAGTTTGAGTTGAACGTGTCCCCCTCAAGGAGATGTGTGACAACTACATAGTTTTCAATTATGGCAACAGAGGCATTACCATAAAACCTGTAGTAATGAGATATTTCAAAGAATCATAGAATGGCTTAGGTTGGAAGATACCCTAGAGATCATCTAATCCAAACTCCCTGCCATGGGCAGGGATGCCTCTCAACTAGACTAGGTTGCTCAAGGCCTCATTCAACCTGGCCTGGATCACCCCCAGGGAGGGGCATCCACAACCTCGCTGGGCAATCTGTTCCAGAGTCTCACTACCCTCACACTGAACAACTTCTTCCCAAGATCTAGTCTAAACCTACTCTCCTTCAGTTTAAAACCAGTTCCCCTTGGCCTGTTGCTGGACACTTTTATGAAAAGTCCCTCTCCAGCCTTCCTGTAGGTTCCCTTCATGTACTGGAAGGCAGTTACAAGATCCACCCAGAATCTTCTCTTCTCCATGCTGAACAATCCCAGTGCCCTCAGCCTATATTTCAACAACAAAACACTGTAGACCTCAATTCTACATCAAATTTCAGTGTTTTAACAGCTAGTAGCTTTCAATGGGCTGTTGTTTCCCTGGCTTCCTACCCTCAATTTATATATGTGGAATAAGATTTGTTTTCTGTAGAACCTGAGAAACTATCCACCTTAAATGGAAATACTGCACAAAGTCACTGATGTATGTCACTGAAGCCTGAAAAGGCAGCACTATCAGCATGCAGATGGACAACTAATTTTTCCTTTTGGTGCAGAACACCTATTAAGACTACAAACTCCCCTTCAAGTAAAACCTTTCCAGTCTCCAGTACAAAGTAAATAAGTGCTGAATTAAACTACCATCAGTACTACTCCGTAACAAAGGGAACAGCTCAGATGAGAAGGACAGACATCACAGGAAAGGAACCGGCAACTCAACATACAAATTTGCATGACATACCCATTACACATCTGCTCAAAACAAGTCTCTTAATGAGTAAACAACTTTCAGTTTTCCAGCACATTTGTAAATGGAATTGGAGACTAAGACTATATTTACATATAAGTTTCCAAGCAACTGCAACACAGACTGGACAGCAGATATAGCTTTAAAGTAGGTCGCCCATACGCTACTGGTGCCACCCAGTTTGTCCTTCTAGATGGAACTTTTTTTTTTTTTTTTACAACCTGTTTAATATAACTTTCTGAGTATGTAAAAGAAATCTACACATATCCCTGTTTTTCAAGGGGTCATTTACTCCACTTATAAGCAGGGAAGAAACATAACATCAAATATCAGACAAACTTAGACCAATAATGTTCAAGTACATAAAACATAAAACTTTGCCTAGAAACTCCAGACTTCAAGTAACGGAAATTATTTCAGGCTATGTTTGTGGGTTAACACTGAGATTTGTAGGATCACTTATGTCAGCCTCTGCTGTCACTGCAAGTCAGTAACACAAGATCTCCAAGACAATGTTGTAAGTAAAGCATTCCTAAAAAGTAAATCTCATTCTGGCTGCTTATACTTTCCCAAAAGTATTAAGTATTTCCAGTTTGAAAACCAGGTTTCTGACAGCAGCTATAGCATTATTTAAGTTTGATTGAGGTTCAGGCAGTGTTACCTCTAAGCCTACATTATCCATTTAGCCTTTAGAAACTATGAAAAATGCAGTATTTAGGGTTTTAGGCTTAGACTCAATAGAAGACTGAGGCACCTCCAACTTTAAACTTGCAACACAAGTTTCAGACACCAAAACTCATTAAGTGCCCTGTTTCCTCAAGAGCCATAGGATAGAGAGGCTGTGCCTGCTGTCTGAAATTCATCTGGGTATGCTGCACAGCAGGACTGCAAACATCTTCATCTGCAGTCAAGAGGGTTGGGGCTTACAGACTCCATCCAGAAATCCCAGAGAGAAACACACAAATGTGTTATGCAGCACAAGCAGCCAAGATGTAGAACAATTAGTTCATAACTTCTGCAAGTGTTTTGGCTCATAACAATTATCCCAAATGAACAGTTCTACATTAGGAAACTTTGCCATTTCTAGAGGACTTCTGAATTTCATCTTGGTAAAAGTTGTGTTTGGTGTAATAAGGGAAACCTGGGTTTATAGCTAAAGGGCAGCTTCCCCTTCAACTTCTGAAGCTTTCCCACTCTACAAAAAGAAATGCACAATGTTGAAGGAGTGCAAGCCAGGCTCAGTGGTTAACATGTCTTACTGCAAAATGACCTTCCTACTCCAAGGTCTACTAGATATTAATTATTAGAATACAATGAACATCTAATTGATTGGGCTACTAGCCAGTACTACAGACTTTACCATTACTTATTTTTTGTACTTCAGCAAACAAACTTCAGTCACTCTAGACCACTACACCCTTCCAATAAATGCCATCTAATGGAATGTCTAGTACAGAAATTATCCAATAAGTAATACTTTGGTTTTCAGAATCATTTAATCTTACACCTTTGCAACAACATGTTCATTAACTTTAAGGAATTCAAGGTCATGTATCAAGAAACAACTTTTTTTTTTTTTCCTTTCTGAACTGTAACTTCAAGCACAAAGACTTAAAATGTACCTAGGTAACCAGTGTCCTCTTTTGAATCTGACCTGTAAGCCTATCTTCAGCAGTTAGTTCTGGATACCGACATGATTTTTAAGATTAGAGACAAGCTATTTAAATTAAATGGTGTTATTTCATAATATTTGAAGTGACTACACTTAATTTGGTGCAATAATACAAAATTTTAATTTGTGGGATGTTGTAAGTTAGTATTTCAACAGCTTAGACTCTTACTTGCTAGACATTAGATTTAATGAAGGTCTCACCATGAACTCTCCAGGTCGGTTTCATTTGCTGTCTTAAAACAGACAGATTGTTGTATGCAAGAACAGCAGCATCTAATGCATTAACTCCTTCCCAAGGATAAGCAGCAGCATGAGACGCTTTTCCATAGTATTTCACAGTCACACTAGGAAATAAAAGGCATTGCTTATTTGTTTCTCATTCACTGAAAAAAAATCTAAAACAAAAAGTTCCTCTTGTTCACACAGTTATTTAAGTTTTGTGCAGCAGAACACTCCACATCACACTGTTGCAAAGTTGAATTGTCTGCAGTTGTAGGAAGATGATCTAAGATTAGTGTGAAAATAATCACACAGAATGATACTAAGAGCCAGTAAGGCAAGAGAGTTGCCTGTAACATACCACTATCTGGCCTTTTCCTGAGAAGCACAAGCTTTGAAGTATGAAATCTATAAAACACTTTTTTTTTTTTTAACACTGCATGACTGATCTGACACTTAAAGTTACTACCATTCTTCTCAGAGGGTAACAAACCCTTTTCTCCAATTCAAAGTTAGATGTCAATTGTCCTAGATCTTGTCAAACTGAAATGAAATGTGTATATTGTGTAAGACAGCAAAAGCACATCACTAAGATTGCATACAACCCATGTTTAAATAACAAGAGTAAAATTTTTAGAAGTGTAGCAGAAGCATAGCCTAGTATAAAATACACATTTCTGTGCTACAGCAAGGATGTTTTCCCTGCATGTCTGAAAAATGCTGTTAGACAGGCTTGTGACAAAGAAGAAATCTAGTGCAAAGCTTATTCCCCAGCTTCCCAGAAGAGGTTACTGCACCTGAACACAACCAATAAGAGCTCATGCTTAGCTTCATTTGGGTACCATATATATTCGCCTCACAAAATAATGTATTTCAAATTATATGAAAACTCTTTACACGAAAGGCAGGTACTAAATACTAAGAAATACATAAGGTATTACTACTTATCAAACACACAAATATTTGGGTTTTATCTACAGTAAAGATTTTAACTAAATCTGTTTTCACTCAACATTTTACCCAAAAGCTCAGTCTTCCAGCTCAGAGTTCCCCCTGCCCCAAGATGCACAACCTCTTACCCAGCTAGAAGCAGCCTAAACTGTTTGTACCTCTGTCTTGCACAAATGCCAACTTAACCACTATCCTGAGCTGACCCCTCATGCTCTGAACCATGCCGCAGGTGTAAGTTAATACCAGAGCTGAAATACTGGATTGCAAAAAGGGACACAATGGAGTGTACTGTTGCAGCAGAAAACATCACCTGCTACTCCCTGCACTCCAAATTAAGAATGTCCTTTTCCACCCCCCCTCATCCTCCAAGACAGCTGTACATCCCATTCCGTAGTGTATGAGTTTTTTATTATCATTATGAAATCAAGGTAAGGCAACTTGCAGACTGGCAGAGAAAGAATACAATGAAGTTCAAAAATATCTGAAAAGATCATGTACTTACAGACTAAGCATTCGTCTAAGAGTTAGTTGCTTGAAAATGACTGAAGAGGAAGCCCCAAATGTGACAGCTCCCTCCAAAATGATAAAGAGACATTGCACTTGAAGCCTCAGTCGAGTGAGGTCTAAGGAAATTCTACCTCATGGACTGTGTACAATTCTGGTTATGCACATCCAGCAAGGAGTTCTCCAAGACAAGTCAAGTCCCAAGTATAAACAAACATGTAATGTCACTGAACAGCAGGGGTACTTAAAAGATGAGGCATCATTTCCAAATAGTTACAGGGCTAACTGGCAAGAAGCTGCTGACTAAGGGTATGACTGCTGTCTATACTTCTACTGGGGGTAAACATGAAGGAAAGCCAAGAAGTACTATGAATCAAAAAGAAGTTGATGTGTAAGTTAATAGATATAAAATGGCCATTATGAAATTTAGGCTGGAAGTTAATAAGGACCCAAACTGCAGTCAGGTACAGCTGGCTGGTTCTTTCAAAAGTAGAAGGGAAAACCTGAAACACTTTCAGAACTGATTAAAATAAAATGCCCACAGATGATTACATGATCTGGTGCCCAGGAAGGCAAGGAACTGTGATGCACGGGACCTCCTCCAGTGCCTTTGCCTTTTTTTTTTTTTTTTAACAGATAGGTTAATCATGTTTAAAAAGAAACGCCTAGAAACATCAGAAGAAAGAATGGATGTTTGGGACATATGCAAGATTCTCTCAGAACAGTCACAGATCTTTTAAGAGCAGACCAAACACTGCACTTTGGAAAAATGTCCCGGAGTGCCCACAACAGTGACCTGAGTCCTTAGCTGCCTGCAAATACTCTGTCTGAAGGGCACCTGCTAGGTCCCGGCTCTAAGCTCAGCCCCTTCCGAATTAGCTCCCCTCCTCGGGGAGGGCGAAAAGGCGAGCGACGAGCCACCCCCTTCCACCCGACCCCGCTCACTCACTCGTGCTCGGCCACATCGGGCAGGTAAGGCGCGTTTTCCTGCGAGGGGTGTGCCATGAAAACCACATCCAGGCCGTCAAACGCCCCAGCGTTTATCAGGTCTATTTTGCCTCCTCCTTGCTCTTCCGCCGGCGTCCCCAGCACCGTGATCTGCGGCACA
>NW_008626487.1:0-7566 GCF_000691845.1 Merops nubicus
CAGCTGGAGTGTGGCGTTAGGGCTGAGCTGAGGTGTGGGCCCAGCGCAGGCTGTTATCTCGCCCTCTGGGCTGGTGCGCTGGGCTCGTGTTTCACTCCATTCAGGTGACAGGAGGCAGCGGGGGCCGTGCAGCCGCTCTGCGCTCGGCTAGTTTTGTTTAGCCGCGATGAGCTCCCCCGGAGCCGCTCGCTTCCCGAGGCTCCCCGGGGAGGAGGACGGGTCCTGAAGGGCTCGAGTCCTCGCCCTGAGTCCTCGCCCTTTGACACGGAGGCCCCTGTACCCAGCTCCAGCCTAGCAGGGGGAGAAGCAACAGGAGGAGCTGGTTCCTTTTCTCACCCTTTCAGCCAAGGACAGAGCAGAGTTTAACCAGTGGGGCCATGGGGCTGCTGAGAGGAGTCACATCCAGCGAGGTGCTGGGCTCCACGGTGCCAGGAGCACATGCAAGACTTCAGGCCCCCTTTGCCCAGGCTGACTCTTCCTCCGTGACCCTGTGGTGTGAAGTGTTGCTTTCTTTATCCATCCCCCATGCTCTGCAGCAGGGTGGTGACTTTAAACCTTTTCCTGCTCCCATGCTCTGTACTTTTTTTCATTTTTAATGTCTTTCCAACTACACCCTCAGAAGCGTTAATGTTTTCAGGCTTGACTTAGATTGTATTTTCTGAGCACCTTGCTATGCCAGAAAATGGCTTTTGGCTCTTCTGCTGTCACTGTTTCCACTTCAGTTCTACACTTCACCCTGTCAGCAGGAGAAATCTGCAGCACCTCTGGGTGCTGCACACACATTGCCCCATTTCCAGCCTTCAGTGTTCTTGCCTTGTCCTTTTGAAATATTTTAGCACTAGTGTGGCAGAAGAATATTTGCCCAGGGTCCCACACGACTCAATATTGCCTTGCTAAAGAGCCCTAATACTGGTTTTGGGTGAAAAATGGGCTGCTGGCTCAAAACTGTATGAGTGGAACTTTGGACACTGCTGTAATGGTTTGGAAATGGGTTTGTTTTTTTTCCAACAGAGGAGGCCCAGGCTCTGCTGCAGGAGTGAGGGGAACATGAGGAAGAGGCTGGGCTGTGGTAGTTTAGTGTGTGCTGTTTGTGCTGTAATGGTCTGGCTGAATTCTTTTTGAAAAAGAAAACAATCCACCCACATTAAACAAAACTTTATTGGAGCTGGAACTAAGGGAAGTTTTTATGGTTTGAATCTTGTGGCTGATTGACTGAAACTCTGCCCCATGGTGGGGTGTTTCAGGAGCTTTATCTGGTGTCTGGCCAGGTAGGAGCCTTGTGCTTTCCATCTTCTACCTGGTCAACTGTCTCTCACAGGACATGTAGGATCTCAGTCATTTCTGAGATGAGCTGCCAGATTTGCTTGGCTGATTTCAGATGAAGGCAGTGGGGTGTCCTCCATCAGCCCCTTTCTGTAGGAAATACAGATCTGGACAAGTTCTTCAGCCTCACTGCACTGGTTGCCTCGTGGAGGTGCAGCAGTGATCCACAGAGGTTGCAAGCAAAGTGAGGTTTGGCTGTGCTGGATGAACACAGCTCCCAAATCTGTCCCTGCTTGGATATTGCCAGGCTGTGGGGCACTTGATGAGCATCAGCAAGCACAGGTTTTGACAGCTTAGACTGTCAGATGAGCGTGGTTCTGGTGACACAGGTAATGAAACTGCCACGTTTCCTGAGAGCATTGGTTTGAGGTTCACAGCTCGGCAGGGAAGGGCTGGACTCAGTGGCACTCCTAGTGAACGTGCAGGTGTAGAAGCTTTGGTAAAAATAGGTGTATGGTGGCCTCTGGGAAAGCCAGCTTTTGGGGAGGGGGTTAAGATGTGTGGAGGATTCCAACTGCTGACTGCAGTGGGTGTGGAATAAGCCAGCTCCCCATGAGACGTGTTCTGGATGAGACACGTGGGTCCCCTGCTCTCAAACCACACCGTACAAAATCCAGAGATGAGCTCTGCTGAGAATAGCCCTTTTCTTCTTGGAATTCAGCCCTGAAGGCAACACATAACTAAAGAGCAAAAAGAGCTGTGGAGGATGCTATAGTGGGGTGTAGCTAGAAAATGAGTGGGAGGCTTTAAGGATACCACAGTGGGTTTTCCCTTGACTCTTCTGGGGGGGTTTGTAAGCTCTGGAACAACCTCTCTAGGAAGGTAATCACCTTACAGAGGTGGTATTAATATTTTTGATTTTTATTAATGTTTTACTCTCTATCTAGTACAAGATCTGTCCTCCTTCCCCTCCCTTTGTGTCCCCTTCCAAGCAGAGCCTTCATGCTCAGTACTCCAAACCCCTGTGTCAGCAATGCCAGAAGGATCTTGGCTTCCTGGAGGAATCCTAGCAGGCCTTGCCCTGGCAGCTGGAGGTGGGCTGTGTCTCTGCTTCTGCTTTCATGGCTTTGCTGGCCAGTGGGATTGTCAAACAGCAGTGCTGACAAAGTAACAGCACTTTAGAAGACTAAACAAACGTCTGGATTTTTTAGCTCAGCTGCTTTCTTTCTGCACCTTCAGTTGAGGTAGGAGCACATCACCTGCCTCAGGTCCTATGAATCCTGGGGGAGACTCCACTCCAAGCTTGGAGCTGCACATACAGAGGCCCTGGAGCTGTTGCATCCTCCAGCTGAAGAGTACTGAAACACACCCTTACTGTTGGTGTCAGTGTTTCACTCTTCTAAAATAAAAAAGAAAACCAAAACTTTTGGTCACAGCAATGAAGTCCTAAATAGAATGGAGACAGGACAGTGGTTTCTGGTGAACAGAAGCTGTCCTGTGGTTCTGCTTAAGCCTTATCTCTCTGAAAGTAGTAGTGCTTTTCAAACAGAAAAGATAATAAAATATTAAAAAAGAGAAGAGCTTATTTCCTTCCAAAGAAAGGAAACCTCTAAACCTCTCTGATCCTCCCAGGGTGGAATTGGGGGTGACTGAAGTAGCTTAGCCTGGCAGTGCTAATTTGAGCACGAGCACAGCGCTTTAAAGAGGAGATCTGGATCAGGGCTGGGCCTTTGTGCAGCCTGTGGCAGAGCAGTGCTGAGCAAGGCTGGGCTGGGCAGGGGCTGTGAGAATGGGAACGCTGATGGGGCTGCCCTGCAGCTGGCACTGGGTGGCAGAGCTCCAGGCACGTCCCCCTCACCCACAGCCCCTCGCTGGGCTCCTCTGCCCTGCCCGGGCAGTGGAACGGCCGTGCCTGCAGGCAGGGGCTGTGTGAAGGAACAGGCACTGGTGTGGGGCAAGGGGCAGTGGCTGTGGATGGGGTCAGTTGCCTTTCTGGCACTGAGAGGAGAGGGGCTGGCACAGCAGAGGGTCTGCAAGGGAGATGGGTTCCCTCTGAGATCTTCACAAGCATCTAGAAATCTTTCTTCCTTCAGCATCTAGCTTGCAAAGCTTCAGAAAAGACTCTTAACACTTTTTCCTCTCCTCTCAACAAATGTTGGGACTTTCAACACCACCTTCTGAGAGCCACAAGCTTCTGAGTCCTGTGTTCCACTTGCTGTGCCACAGAGTTGTGGCTGCCTGCTCCTGATGCTTTAAGCCAAGGTTAAGCTGCAGTCAGGTGTGAAGAAAGCATTAATATTGGAGTGCATTTGAAGGTTCTCAAGTGGACCCTCACAGGCAAAGAGATGATAATCTCTTTAGAGTTGGCCCTCGTGGCCAGCTTCTCAGGAGCTTGATTTGGATCCAGTCTGCCACGTGGATCTTTCTAACGAGCTCTTTGCCACTTGGATCTTTCTAACGAGCTCTCCTGCAGAGCAGAATTTTCTTCCTATCTACACGCACGCAGTATGTAGTTCAGTAGGACAAGTCTGAACACCTTCCTCCTTGTCTCTGCAGCTGCTGAAAAGTCTGAAGAGGCTGTCTGAGTTGCCCATCACCGTTGACATTCTTGTGGTAAGAGCTGTGAAATGCTTTCCTTGGGTCTGTCAGGTCCCAGGGTGACTGTTTGCCAGGGGAACGCTGCTCTCCTGGGAAGGGGGTGGGTTGTCTTGGCCACCTGCTACAGCCCCAGGAGAGGTGGTGATGAGGTTCAAGAGATTCCAGGCACAGGGAAGAAGCATATCAAGGTGTGAAGCCATGGAGGGGAGTTTGTAAGGCTCAGTTCTTCCAAAACCTGAATACATAAGCAGGTTACAAGAGCTGGAGCAGTACTTAGTGATAACTGAATCAGCATGAAATTAGGAAGTGCTAATCCTTTAAAATTATTAGTGACTTATGTCTTGAAGCTTGCCAACAGTCGTGGTAAATACTATTAATATGTATTAATACAAATAGTGTTTGACTAGGGCAGAGTTCAGGCTTTGATTCACAGAAGGGTGACACCTTTGCTGTCAGATGGAGGAAGTTTCCCACCCAGCAGCAGGTTAACTCAGCTGACTTCAGCAGAGATGAGCACGCTGGCTGCTTTGCTGAGGTGAATTCTTGTCTTGGCTCTCTCCTGAAGGAAACGGGTGTTGGGAAGACTGTGAACAGCTTGAGGAAACACGAGCTGGTGGGAGACTTTGCGAAGAACCTCGTAGCCAGGTGGAAGAAGCTGGTGCCAGTGTCCCAGGAGGCAGACAGGTGGGTGAACCTGTTTGGGTCTCTTGATGGATCAGCCCTGTTGTATTTTTCAGTGGAGATGATAAACTTCTCTGGCCAAGGAAGGAAAGTGAATGCTCTGGAAAAACTTGTGACACAAGCCTGCTAACTCTGCGTGGGGTTTTTGCCTCATTTCTGGCATCAACCTCCTGCCTCTGCTAGCTGCAGAGTGTCGAGCTGCTGACAGCTGAGATCTGTGTGGAAGTAGGGGCCAGTTCTCAAGAACTTGCAGCCTGATGAAGAGATTAACAGGAGATGCCAGAAAAGTGCCCCTAATGAAGCAAGAGATGCAATCTGCTTTCCGTTTTATGAAGCTAAGAGAGGAAGTTCTAGGCCCAAGGAAAGGAAGTGGCTTGCTTTGAAAGGAGGCTTTTTATGTGCAGAAATCCTAGGGAAACCGAAAGTTACAGGGTGTTGCAGCAACAAAACTGTGTTGAACAAAGCAGCAAGACCATGTGGGTGCTAAAGACTCAGTTACTGGTGATAATTTCAGTGGCTGTGGCAACCTTGCATGCTTAACTGGTGAACTGGGGGATGTTTCCCATAGGCACCACACAGCCAGGAGTGTGTAGGCACAGAGAAGTCTCTGTACCTGTCTCTGTGCTTCCCAAGGAAATCTCTAGTATTAAGGCAAATGCTTAATCAATCCCTGCACTAGAAATGCAGTTTCTGAATCCATGAATGTTGCTGTGCCTGGGAGAACTAGTGGTGTTTTTACCACAGACCTGCCAAAGGCAGCATTAGTTGCCTGTAAGAGGGGCTCCCATCCGTGGGGAGTGGCTCTCTTCATTCATACTGGGAAGTTTTAATCTAACTACTTTGTTTTCTTATCCCTTTAGAAATAACCTAGATTCTGAAGACCGTGACTACGAGAGGAGCAGCTCAAGCAAAAGACATCAGGAATCCTCCCTCAGAGAGGATGAGGAGCCTGATGGGGAGTACTCGGAACCCTTCCAGCCGTCTTGCAGCCAGTCCTACAGCCCTGATCACAGGGAAAAGAAGTCCAAAAGGTATCCTAGGCCTGAGAGAGCCCATCAGACTTATGGCTATAGCAGCCACGAGGGGAAAGGTTGGGGCAGATCTTCCCCAGTGCTCTCTTCAGATCAGGAGTACTCGGACTATGGCCAAGCTGTGTCGCCTGAGCCAAGCGAGAGCCCTCAGGATATGGACACAGACCCATATGCCTCTGAGGAGCAGGAGGAGCCAACCGTATTTCATCGGAAGGCCAGTAAAGGCCACAGCTTTCAGGAGAAGCTGGGAAAAGGCCAGGAGAGGAACTCTGAGTTCTGCGACAAAGGGAACACGAGTAGAAGCAAAGAGCACAAGTCTTCTCACAAGAAGCAGCGACTTGACGGCAGAGGAGAGGACAGGACTGCTGCCTTCAGCCCAGAAAGATTGCACAAGGCCTCCTTTAAAGAGCAGCTCCGAGAAGCCCCTGTGGCAGGGGGCAGCAAGGAGAAGCAGAAGGTGTCAGAGGGCACCAAGAAGGAGAAGAACCGAGAGAGTGGCAGCTCCAAGAAGGAGAAGCTGCACGTGGTGACGCACTCGGAGGAGCCTTTGGACAACCACGTTAAGAAGCAAAAGCATCGAGACTCTGAAAAAAGCAAACTGGAAAAGCCCAAGCTGAGCCTGGAGACCTCTAACACAGAGCAGGAGAAACGGAAAGCTGAGAGCGGCTCATCAAATAAGATCAAAGAAAAGGGGATTTCTGGGAGCTTAAAATCCTCAGAGGGGAAGCGCAAAGTCTCCGACACGGACAAAAAGTCCGTGGGCTTTTCCTCCAATTCTGGGGAGGGGGAAGTGGAGGATGAGTTTGAACAACCTACAATGTCCTTTGAGTCGTACCTCAGCTACGACCAGCCCCAGAAAAAGAAAAAGAAAGTGGCCAAACCCTCTGTGTCATCTGGGGAGAAGGACCGAGGGCACAGCAAACAGAACGGCTCCAAAGCCAGTACCAACAGCTCCAGCTCGAGCAGGAAGAGCCCCAGCCACAAGCGAACGAGTGAGAAAAAGGCAGAGAAGAAACCACCAGAGCCCCCTAAGCCAAAGAGGGTAAGGCTTTGAAGGATCTGAAAGCCACCAAAGGTGGTGGGATCGGCTGCTCTCAGTCCTTTGCCATCTGGGGCTGGGTAGTTTTCCCCGTGGAGGTGCCGGGCTGTGTTCTGCTTCAGGCTGTGCTTGTGGGGTCTCGTGGTCTCCAGGTCTGTGGCTCCTGGTTCCTGCTGGAGCCACCATGTGTTCCACACACTGCAGGCATGGCTTTGTGCTGTCAGTGCAGCACCACTGGAAATGGGGCTGGAGAGGGAGGGGGAGAAGGAAATGTGGTAGGCAGAGCCCTGTTTATTCAAAAATGGGGAGAGTAGAAGAGAACTTCTGCTAGATACTCATCTGGAAGTGGGTTGGGCAGGAGACAGTTGAGTGTGCAGAATATCTTTAGATGTGAGTCAGCTCAGAATGTGGCCTAACATGGAGTTATCTCCACCTGCTAGCAAGGTTCCTGTCTCTCTTCTCAAGTACACTTCTCTGAAATGGACCTTTTTAAATCTATTTCAGTACTACAGTGCTGTTCAGTAAATCTGTTGGTCTCCAGCAGTGGGGGAGAAATAGGAGAACTGGTGTTACAGTGCAGCTGATTCTAGAAGACAGACTTTCTTTTGTGAAAGCTTGAAAAATGAGCAACGTTTCTGTCTGTGCTCATTGCCATGCAGGTGCCAGGGTTTTGTATATAAATAGGGACTAATCTGTAGAACGTTTACTGCTTAACCTTTTCAGTCCACTTTAAAAGACTTCACTCTTTAAAAACTTTTTATAATCTTAGCAGCATTTTAAAATCTTGCTTGGCTGTTCATTCTCAGAATCATTCTGGTTGAAAAAGACATTTAAGATCATCGAGTCCAAGTTCTGTTAAGTGCCTCGTATCAAAGTTTTGGGTTTCCCTCAGTTTTTGAGGTTCCCTCTCCTCCAGCACTGTGGAGTTTTTTTTGAGGAGGTGGAGAGGGAAAG
>NW_008626487.1:7597-8898 GCF_000691845.1 Merops nubicus
CCAGAACATGTAAATAAGGGTTTGAGGTCAAGGAAATGTTTCTGCCAGCTTTCTGTTAGGTTGGTTGGGTTTTTTTTCTCTCTCTCTTTCTTTGTGTTGTTAATCTGACTTAGACTTCTGCTAGAGGCCTCCAGCACTGAACCTAGTTGGTTGAAGATGTGGATGTCTCTTACTGGGGGAGAGCTGAGTGATTCAGGTCCTGAATTTTTGGCTCCTTTGTAGTGACAGCCAGAGTGACAGTGATGTGGCAGCAGCCTCCCCCTGAGGCTATCTCCTGATGCAAGCTGGTCAGCATTGGGCAGCTTATTCAGAATATCAAACAAAATGCAGTTCGGTGCTCTTTGTACGCTGGCAGGGTGTGGAGTTCTCCTGTATTCTCTGCTTACTTGCATGTACATCCTCTCCTTCCAGATAATTTTAGATGTGGTACCAACGTTGCCAGACATCCCACTGCCGCCGATCCAGGCCAACTACCGCCCGCTCCCCTCACTCGAGTCCATCCCCTGCTCCCAGACAAAAAGGAAAGGTGTGTTGGGCAGGAAAATGGGGCTGGAATGGGCTGCAGCCCCTGTGGGAGGAAGGGAGGGAGTGCTGGTTCAGTTCCATCTTTCTGTTGGGGTCTGGTGTCCTGCCTTTGATGCCCAGAGCCTTGGTGTCAGGAAAAAAAGTGTCTGCTTTCCCATGTGCTCTAGCAGAAATGAGGGAGAGCCTTTGCTGGCTTTGCCTGAGCCTTGGGCTTTGGACTTGCCCTTCCTGAACTAGGTTGCCAGTCTCTTGGAGAAGACTTGGCCTTTGAGGGTGCTTCTGGGTGACCGGTTTGTCTCCTGTGCCATTGATCAGGGCAAGCTCTTTCCTCTGTTCCCTTCTTACTCCCAGCCTTTCTCTTCACAGCAGTGTCCTCACCAGTGGAAGAGAGCGAGGCAGGCTTCACGGGCCGCCGGCTGAATTCAAAGATGCAAGTGTACTCTGGCTCCAAGACTGCCTACCTCCCAAAGATGATGTCTCTGTACCAGCAGTGTATCCGAGTCCTCAGTAACAACATTGACTGTGAGCACAGCCCCTTCCTCCTGCCCCTCCTGCTGTGCAGTGTCGTGCAGCACTGTGTTTTTTTTGTCCACCACGAGGAAGGAGTGGGGTAAAAAAACCTCTGTGCATCTCCCTTCTCTCTAGCCATCTATGAGGTGGGCGGGGTCCCCTTCTCGGTGCTGGAGCCGGTGCTGGAGCGCTGCACCCCCGAGCAGCTCTACCGCATCGAGGAGTGCAACCACGTGAGTGGCCTGGGGCAGGGAGGGGACACGGGG
>NW_008626488.1:0-7943 GCF_000691845.1 Merops nubicus
TAGAATAATTTAAAGACATTTTGAAATTATATTTAAACCATAAACAAGCAAAGCTTAGCTGAAAGATATTTCAAATCTAATTTAGATATCCTCCAGGAAAAGATTTTGGTATAAGTAGGCTGGTTTTCTCATTCCTACCAAAGTCAACAAGTAAAAAGGCATTAACCATTACAAAAATTACTTTAAAACTTGCATTAAAGAGTGACATTATTTATATTGATCATCATGCAGCTACATTATTAATTTCAAATATTCTTAAAAGTGACTGCGTTTGAATTTCAAGAGACATTTGACCCCCTTAAGCCTCATGAAAGTAAGACAACTGTCACCAGAAGTTGGTTCTAAAATAAAGCCTCTCCTGGAAAAAAAAAAGTACATAGCTGTGTAAATTACATAAATAAATATATTCATAAATATATATCGATAGTTACCAGGAAAATATTTTCTCCACTCAGCTATAATTGTCTTTGCTATTACTTAAAATGCTGATGAGGTGAGGGAAGCAGCATCATCCACATTCCATGTGTAGGGTGATAAAAGATTCTCATCTCAGTCACTGACAAGACTTTTTATGTTAAAATTGCTCTATCTTTTGAAGCAGATTGAATCATTATTCTCTTGAACTCCAGATGGCTACCTTCCCATTATGGTATTTTTCTGTATCACTCTATTATGCTACAGCACGTAGTGGTAGATAATGACTGTTTACCTTTTCTCTCTTTTTTTTTGCATTATGGAAACAGGTTTGTATGATTTCAGCTGTTTTTTCTGATAAAAAAACCTAAATCAATGTCACCTGAAAGAATAGTTACTCTAATGGTTATTCTGCCTCATGTTAATCCAAGGAAAGAAGGAAACTAATCATGAAGACTTTTTCTTAAAGGGCTGTTGCCCCCCCCCCATCACCATCATATTATTCTCCATGTAAATAACAACATGGTTATCCTTCTGATATATATTTTCTCTTCCTAATATGATTGTGGATCTACTGTCAAGTTTTATTTTGTGGTTCAAGGGGCAAAAAAATGTGTTGAACATTGTATCAAGTTATATATTATTCCAGACCAGGAACAAAGGCAACCAAAACCAGAACTCAAACCATATTGGTCTTAGAGGAAGACAATCTTAGCCACCAACACCCACCTCCCACAAAGTCCTTGTACTACACGACTTAAAGGCACCAGTCAGTGTGCTGCTATAACTTCCCTTAACTGTGAAGCAAAGGGATTATACAGTATCTCCTGAAAAGAAAAAAAAATTAAACAAATTACAGAAGATCTTGCAAGACTATGTAATAGCACCACCTGGTGACTTCAGTCCTGATGATAGGGAGAAAATAACCATCTACGTTTTTCAGCTGCATAGATAGAGATACCTGTTTTTCAACTGTTAATCTCAGCAATCTTATTTTAACTAAAGTGGCTAATCTTCACTTGTGTAAATTGATTCCAATTATAAACAAATTTGGAATATTGTAAAAATTGGACAACAAGAGTTTGAAATAAAGGGTACGTGCTTGTCTCCAAGAACCTTCTACGTGCATGTACCTAGGGAGAACAAGACCTTTAGGAAAAAATGGATACTTATGCTTAATGCTATGACATTTTCCCCACTTGATCTTTGAAAAGAACTCAAGTGATTTATCTGACATAAATTAAGTGCACTAAACAGAAGATCAGTAAATAAAAATATATCCAGGCAAGTACCAAGCTTCCCCTTATTCTCTAGGGTTCCCTCAAACGTTTAAAACTCTGGGATGTGTCCTTGTAATGACTTAACTGGCAATCTGCATGTAGAATTTTAAGAGGGTTCAAATGAGAAGAATTGATTTAGTGCAGAAGAGCTTGGCCTTGTGTCTAAAGAAATGGGATGTTATAGGTTTAAGTTCAGCAAGATGAGTAGCTTTAAAATGTCATTATTATCACTTATTTGTATTGCAGTAGCACCTGCATAGCCAAGTGAAAGAGCAGGACATATTGTGCTAGGCTACCACAAGCCATTAGTAAAAGACCATCCTTGTCCAAATTACCTAACTAGGACATTCATTGATTTAAAATCCAGGCACACATACTGCTCCCATCTCAAACAGATATATAGCATCAGAATTTAATTGTAACACTCTTTAAAAAAACAAATCAAAAAATTGAAGTAGTCTTTACAAGACAGAAATGTAGAAAATACATGACTGTAATTAGTATTCACCACATAAATTCTGTGCTGTGCATAACAGAAAAGAAAATTTCAGATTGACCTTGAACTTTTAGCAGACAAAACACACAAAATATGTTTGAAGGTACAAATAATATTGGAACCTACAAGTTGATATATGAAAGTACAAAATGATGTATGAAAATATCAAGACAATGTCTGATTCAGACTGTGTTTGGTTCAGACAACAGAAACATTCATTTTTCTTAATATTAAGCAACAAATATATAGGACAGAACATACTTTCTGACTGGAAGAATTCAGAACTTGGTTTTAGACAAGGTTGGAAATTTTATAGAAGGCAAGGTTTTGGTCCAAGACAACTTCTCTTTAAAATATTGGCTTAAAAAAAAAAAAAAAAATCTGTGAGCAATGTTTATTGTATCACTCACTATGTTTTTAGAAAACAAAAATGCTCATATCTGTAAAATCTGAGCACAGAAATACGAATATTGCAGCTATATTCAGATTTTTGGAAGAGAATAAAACATTGGTAGCCATCTGTTGATTGTCAAACACTAATTCTGTGAGTTAGCAATAGCTAAAGAGTCAGATCTGTAATAGCATAGATTTCTGAGTTTTACAAAGAAATACCTTTCATGAAATATTTTCTTTGATTCATAAATTTCTGGAATCTTGGACACCCTTTATAGAGGTGGAGGAGGTCAAAGTCTGTTTGGCTTGGTGTTTTGATTGTTTGTTAAACTTATGACTTTGATTTTGTGCACAGAAGAATACAGAGCTTATAAAAATAGAGAAACTGTAGGAGAAAAAAAAAATGGAATGAAGGCTTTTATATCCACTTATATGCATTTGAGAAACAATTATTTTTATTTTAGATGTCCTAGAGTGTATTCGGATTGAGCTCTATGTACTCTGCTAGAAGGATGCAGGTCCCTTGTCAGCCCTGTGACACTTTGGCCAGTCTGACATGGATGTCTTGGACACCCCAGGGCACTGACAACGTTGCTCGCTACACATCTGAGCTTAGGCAGCTGAATCCCACCCTAACAAATAGATGTACTTGACCTAAGGAACCTTTTCTCCCCAAGGTCATGTGTGTAGTGTTGACTCAAACTGTACAGCAACAGAAAAATGAACATGCCAGTCACAGTAGCCTGTCATGTTTCCATGAGCAGGAACAGATCTAGGTAGGTTGTCAGTGCTTCAAGAACAATACATAAGTACCACCAAAAATCTGCCAAGGATGACTACTGCTTCATTACCTGCTCTCTACATTAGAATGAGGAAATTATGACATCTTTCAGCTTGTATAATACTAACATTCTAAAAAAGACAACCACTTTTAGGCATGATCTCACAGCACACTATGTGGCAGGGCTTTAAGAAGCACAGGAAAATATCTCAGCCTGAAAACAGTACTTGGGACACTTACCTGATGAACAGAACCAACAGCTGTATGAGGTTTGGATCAGAAATGTCTTTTGTAGCCCTTCTGTGTCACACTGAACAAGGAGTTGGAGAGTTGTCATCACCTTTGAATGTGATTCTGCAAATAAATTAAAATATTTCAACATAAAGCAAAGTTATGGATAGTAATATGAATCATAGTGACTAGATCAAAGCAAAAGGCAGCAACTGCTGCTCTTTCCTTTAATTAAATACATGAAATGATGAACTACTTAACCAAAGAATGCTTAAGGGCCATGGACTACAGACCCAGAGTTCTTCGAGGGACAATGTTTTACTAAGTCAACATATTTTACTAAGCAGCAAAGATGCTCCATGAGGGATATCTCACCTTCATCTTATGTGGTTATTACCCAGTTTCAGGGTACAGCTAACACAAGCAATATAACTTTTCCATAGATAAGAGAATTTAATTTTTTTAAGAAAAGACAATTGCTGTTGATGAAATTGAATGCCACTGATGAAAACAGGAAGGTTTAACCCTGCTGGATTTCTTGTCAGCTCAGATCAGTTCATGAGTACCTCAGAGAGAGATATGTGGGGTTGTGGGCTCCTGCTGTGTGACTGACAGCCTGTGCTGTGGGATTTATCCTGCACCTCTGGAGGGGCTCACCTCAGAATCTCAGCCTTTACAATGATAAGCATCAAGCAGCAGTGGCAAGACAAATCTGTGAATGTATTTTTTTTAGAGGCAAAATTGCTTGTCTTAAATGATTTGCCATTAAAAAATTCTAGCTCTGATGTATTTCTGACAAATGAAAATACCAAGCTAAATAAGCACAAAAGAGCTTATAAATAGCTTTATCAAGCAACAAACTGGAAATTAAGAATCTCCCTCAAGGAAGCACAAATGCATTTCAAGTTCATAAATACTTGCTCATTGCACAGTATATTTTACTCCAACAACTAACCTAGAGTGTTCTTAGTCAAAACTACTTCCTTTCCAGAAGTATGAGGGGGTTTTATGCTCAGTACAATTTTGATTCTGATCTCTAGTTGTACTTTCACTTTGTGATTCTAAGCTACTTTACAAACATTGTCGCACAGGTCCTAAGAAAAACAGAAAGCTATTATGACTTCCTCACCTACTGAGTATATCTATACTACTCTCTAGTTTAATATTTTCATAAAAATAGAAACAAACAAACAAAAAAAAAAAGGTGCATTATGTGACTTTGTGGGTTTTTAACCAATTCAGAAAATACATCAATTGGGACCTCAAAATCTTATCATTACTCAGGTGCATCACACACACTTTTTATATAGTTGACAAATTATATTTTATCTTGACACTATGTTTTAGAAATAAGCAAAGTCCTGAAGTCTTCAAAATGTATCCCTGTTTTATACCAGACTACTTTTCCTCAACGTAGCAAAATAATTGTTGATTTTTGATTTTAATTTGACTAGTGTCATCTCCCAAAAACTGAATCATCTACAGATCTTCTTTTCTTATCCTGTCCCTCATCCCTTGATTCTCAGAAACTTTTTAAACAAGTTTCCATCCTTAAAGATGTCAACATATGTTTAGCCTTGATTAACAAATACAAAACTCTTTGCAATACTAATCAGACCTAAACATTTTAGGACAGGCATTATGGTATGTCTTTTTTATACTTTTTCTAATTTTGTCATCTCATTTCAAAACAGTGGATGTTGGATATCTGTGAACTCTTTAGCAATTGTTTTACCTGTCATGTACAGTGAAGTGTCTTTTTCTGCGGTCTTTCATTTGCCATGATTCTTTTTGTACTCCTGAGGATTATGTTCCAAGTTTGTCACACTTTATTTCATAAAATGTATATATATAATGATTATACACATACATACACATATCTAAAATGCCATAAATAATTTCCATTTTAGAACCGTCCCTATCACACAAAAACTGCTACTTATATTTTTTTTTAAGATTTGTGACTTTGTGTTTGACCATATTGTTTAATTAAGTCTATATTACCAAATAATATAGTTCAACCAGTACATACTTCCATATGTTTGTTGTCCCACCAATTTTGACGTGATCAATAAATGTTACATGTAATTATTTTTATATATTTTAGAAATCTGTGGAAGATACTGAGTTTAATACGGCTAACAATAAACTGTTGAAGGATATAGCTGGAAACACATCATTGAAGGAAGACGTCCTCTTATAATACCTATGAAAAATCCATTTAATGTAGGTATATTGATATTCCATAGCAGCAATTTTTAATCAAAATGTTATGCAAGAGTAACTCAAATCTCAAACTATTTGCAGAAGTCAACATCAGCTTTTGTGTCTGTCAATTTACAATCTCATTAAAAAGTCTAACGAATGTGTTAAACAGAAATCACCTCTCCAAACCCTGACAGATATTAATCACACTAATTTCCTTTACTTATTACATCTAAAAAGAGCGTTTCCACAATGCAACCTAACAATTCAAGCTAACTGCTGAATCTTTATCAAAGATTTTCAAGGTTCAAGATTTTCTAGTGTGTACTATGACAACAGTGCTTTTGCTGGGTCCTCAGTCATCTTCCTCAGTGTTTTCAGCTTTGATAAATATCTAA
This sequence comes from Merops nubicus, assembly GCF_000691845.1. Taxonomy (NCBI): domain Eukaryota; kingdom Metazoa; phylum Chordata; class Aves; order Coraciiformes; family Meropidae; genus Merops; species Merops nubicus. The sequence goes on from NW_008626488.1 coordinate 6,199, forward strand.
ATGATCTTCATGGTGGGTTTAATTCACTTGGGAAGAGTTTGCCTAAAGATTTTCCCAAAGATTTAAAAGGGTCAGTTTAAGTTGTTTAAACTCCTTTCAAGTTGTCATTGCAGGGAATGCAATGAATTTGAAATAGAATTCGAATCTATAACAGCCCTTTGCAAGTAGCCTTATGTATGAAGAAAAAGCCAATGATATTAATGAGGTTCAGCCGCCAGCATATGAATAAGCCTATGATATGCTTATTGTACATCACCTAAGATTTTTCTCTTTCTGTTTTATATGTTCCTATTAGTCTAATATTTATTTCCTTTTTTTTTCTTTTTTGACTTGATAAATACTGAATTGCACATTATGAAATTTCAACACACACAGAAATATTAAAATTCCAGAAGGTGCTTTCTCAGTATAAGGAATAAAATATTTGGCCTTAATTTTTGTATATATTTTATCTTATATATACTGTGTTGACAGGGTTGCATATTTTCTTATAGTATTTCATTCTATATTTTATTTTTGTTCCATATCTCAAGGAGAAAAATAAAGATTTTTATGTAATAAAAAGCAACACAAATTTTAGTCCATAATTGAAAGAAGTACCAGCTGAACTTTAAAAGCTTTCAAACAAACAGACAAGCCAAGACATGTTTTTAACATCCAGTTTCCATTTTGCATACATTAACATTCCCTGATTCAAGTTGAGACTGAAAATAAATGTGTTGAAATATCACAACAAAGCTTATGCCTGTAGTTGTTCCATCATGACCTGGAATGTAGGCACTAATGATTTTACGAAAGAACCTGTTTTCCTGAAAGTAGTTCAAGCCAGTTCTTAATGTTTAGCAAGCTCATAAAGTTCAGAAAACTTGTTTCTATTTTTCTTAGCATGTGCCTGAAGCAAAATTTTCAAGTTTTTACATTCCCAAGATTTAGGGAGCATTCTCACCTGCAGGTGAAACAGAAAATGCAACCCTCATGAGGAGTAATAAGAGTAATTCTTCTGTTTCCTTATAACTGGTTTTACCCTACCAATTATTTGGATCTGTGACCATGCAACTAACCCAAACCAATTCTATAAGTAAAGTAGAAATCAACCAAACCAAGAAGGAAAAAAAAAATAAAAAATAATAAAAAAAATAAAACACAACCAGTACTAAATGAAGCATCTCCAATGAAATATCTCCAGTTATCACCAGAAGTATTCTGGGAATATTTTCACTGACAGTTTTCCTCTCATCTTCATATCCACCATTACTAGAATAACAAATCTGTAAGGCATGAGATGCAAGAGCAGATGCTCTTGCAATAGCCTGGCAATAGACTGCTTCTCAAAACAGCCAAACTGGAAGTTGATAGAAATCTGATAATATAGTAAAATACTTTTCCACTCTGATCTTGTCATTTCACAGTATCTAAACCAGCTTAAATTACCTCATGACAGTGGAGAAAAATTACATTATCATGATCACTCAAGCTTAGTACCCATGTACCAGACTGTCTTCTGACCACAATTTTTAATCACATGGAATTTTATTAACATCTATCCCAGCATCAGCTGTCCTCCCTGAAAGCAGAGACAGTAAAAGTGTGAGTCCAACATAGTCAAGGCATCCCGATGAACACAGTTCAGACACAGCAACCCTTAAAGGCTGAATGACTAGGAAAGAAAGGCTAGAAAAAAAGTGTGTAGAAAGATAGTGTAAGCAACCACCATATGTTTCTCAGAGTAGCTGAGGGCTTCCTGC
>NW_008626488.1:7974-61431 GCF_000691845.1 Merops nubicus
ATCCTCCCAGTTTCATTGATAACACTCAATTTTTTCCAAGGTTTGGGGTAGGGATCAGTAGAAGGTGCCAGTAGTGTGGGGAAATAGAGGGGAGGTAGTCTTTCCAATTGTTTTCTTTGAGATAGCTAAGCCTTCTTCTAAATGGAGAAATTACTGAGAAATAGGGTAAAGGTGTGATTTTAGATTGTATCAAGTATTCATCACTGCCTTCCTACCTAAATGCTCTTAAATTACACATGGTTAGAATCAGATGCATTGCATGGTGTGTTCTCAGTCTGGCTGGGGGCACTTTTGAGTGGAGTGGGAGAAGGATCACACTTGGACCTCCTGGAGCCAGGACACTGCTGTACCACATCTGCCTCTGCTGCAGGTCTCTGTTTTGGCACAGCCCCATGTGGAGCTGTTGCAAAACTATTCCAAATAACAAAATCCAGAAATGTTATTTGTGTGAAAGAATTGCTCAACAAAAAAAAGTTAGTAAAGAATAGTTATTTCAGGCATATTTACTCACTCGGACAAGACCTGAAGTTATGAAGTTTAGACAAACAAGTAAGCAGAAAAAAAAACCCTAAACTGCAAATCTCTTAGCATATAACTACAATAAAATCTTAACCATAATGGATAAGCTCATTTACTAAAACTTAAATAACTCAGGAAAAAAAAAAAAACAAACAAAAAATATAAATACACAAACATACATCACAGAAACAGATAATATTACATGCTGAATACAGTCATTGAGTTTGGAAGATATAGGAAAGTAAGAATAAGACAGTTATTGAATATTCAAAGCACTACCTGTCAGACAAATGTAAACTAAACTTGCTTTGGGGACGTTTCTAAATTAAAGAAATGAGCTTTTGTAGTTTCTTTGGGAAAGCAAAAACAACAAACAAAATGAGAGAATGAAAATCTAGTTTCTTCCCAACGCCCATCTGCCATATAATCAGATTCTGTGGTCATCACACACAGATTCTTTAGAATCAAAGTACAGATGGTGGTTTATTACAAAATAACATAGGAGGCTTAGAATAGATGATACATTTGGTCATTTCTGCACATAAACTCCCTGATTAAGTATGAAAAATGTGAACATTTGTTTATCTTGGAAAAACTGCCATTACTTGTCAAGCATGACCAATTAGGTATTTCTAAACTGTTATCCATATAATTAAGGAAAACAGCCATCTGTAAAGTCAGAAGTTTGCATCTCTGTTTTTTGTGTGTTTGGTTTGTGGTTGTTTCCCCCCATCTCCTATTATAAATGTAATTTCTCTAGTCTGATTTACTCATAAAACAGTAATAGAAAAAGCACAGAGGATGCCAATTGCAACAGGTCTATGGAAATTTCCTTATTTTTTTCTCCTTTGTCCTTTCTTTTTTTCTCTCCTTTTAAAGACAGATCTTAGCTAGAAATGAGGAATAAGGTGGCTTCTAAGAAATATTTACATATTTCATCCTCTGCTGCACTTAATGGATACACAAGACCTAGCTAAACTCACACAAAAAAAAAGAGAACACTTCTTACATTCCTCACTGGTGCTTGACTGAATTTTAAAATTGGGAAACAAATAATGCCTTTTACTTCTGGATTCTGTATGGTTAAGGAAAAATTAACCATAGATATATTGCAAGCAAGACTAACTGCACTTTAAATTTATGTAACAGTGTCTGTAAAATGCAGATGGGATCAATAAAAAGATATTCAGACCTTTTTAGCACACCATTAGAGTTAAGGCGTGGGCTAGGGATGCTCTCCCTGTATGCAGTTTCACCATGAAACAGGGGGGAAAAAGACCCCACCAACTTGTATCTGAAGGTGTAATAGGCATTGTTATGAGAAAAAGAACTGAAACCAAGTTGGAAAGCTCCAACACCACCCTTTATAACCAGAGCATTCTCATTGGCGTTCTTTTTGTATCAGTTCAGAGGACAACATTCATTAGAAGACAGAAGGTTCTAAGAGAATAATATCCATAGCTTTAAAAGGATTTAGTAAGGCCACATCATTGGGCATATGATCACAAAAACATAATTTAGGTTGGATGGGACCTCTAGAGGTCAGTTAAGTCATCTCCTGGGTCCAAGGTTGCTCAAGCTGCTCAAGGTCATATCCACACAAGTTCCCACAACTTCCAAAGGTGGAGATTCAACAGCTTGAGCAACCTGTTCCTCTGTTTGACAACTGTCTTGGCAAAAACAGTAAAACAAACACTATAAGCACACGTTGCTCCATGTATCTTCTCTGAAGGTTTTGTGTTTCAGCTTATTGCCTCCTCTGTTTCTCTGAGAAGGGACTGTCTTTATTTTCTCCACACAGTCCCATCAGAAAACTGTAGATAAATCCAAGATCAGCTCTTGAGCCAAATCTTCCCCAGGCTGAACAATCCTTGTTCCCAAAGCCTCTCCATACAAGGCAGCTGATCAAACTTTTCCATATCCCTCGTAACTGTTATCTGCCATCACTGAACAACAAGCCCAATATTTAATGTTGGAAGATGGTGACTCATTGTAACCTGAAATCTTAAGAAGCTATCAGCTGATAAGCAAAGAGATTGCTATTAGGAACAACAGTATTAAGTGAGTTAGATTTCAAATAATGTATGTCTACACACAAAACACTGCTTTGCAGAACCCTGAACCAGATACTTCTGGTGTTTGAAGCACAGATAGCTTTGATGTCTCATTTCTTTATGCTTATTCTCAGAGAAGAGCGGATGCAGAGAAGGCTTTCTGAGCAATGGAGAATGAATACCAGAGATTATGCTTTTCAGGGAAAAAATAATAAAAATAAATAAGACTATGCTCAGGATAGAATTCCTAATTTTTAAATGTTTCTAGCTGAAAAACATATATAATTTTCAATAAGTCCATTAATTTTACCATGTAAAACTGCTACATAAATTGGTGAGAAATACACAGTGAGAAATACAGTTTGATTTTATCATCAGCTTTCTGCAGTTAACAAAAGGTGCAAGCAGCAAGTTTATGTAACACACCTATAATATCTCCTTAAGAGAGAAAAATACAGATGCTGTACAGCATTAGATCATGGCAATTTTTGTCAGGCACTATCAAAAATAATTGAACTAGCACTATTCTCTCCAGGATTCTTAGAAACTTATCTAGTGTAAGGAAGAGTCTCAAATTCCTGTGCTTTGTTGGCACAGATGATTCCTATGGTGCTACAGAAGCTTGAAGGGAGATGTGCCTTTAAATATCCCTTCTTGCTCAATAAATTGAGATGCAGAGGTTAGCATTTACTACATATTAAAAGCAGTTCATTAAACAATCCAGAATGACGGCTTGGAGTTTAGTTGGTAGCTATTAGCAATACTGCCTGTGAAACAGCTGCTTGATTTAATTGGCAAACACAAATTCCTTTCGTTTACAGGCAGAATCAGAACCTCTGTGCTTGCCAACAAGCTAAAGACTGTACCCATTCTAAACCAGACACTATTTAACCTGCCTTATAATTAATGCAGAAAAACCCAACCTCGCCGTCCGTTTAGCCTCTATGCATTAAAAAATTGCCCAGCTGACAATCTTGGCTAACAGAAACCACTCTGAAAGATTTTTTTCTCACTCTGACTTGCTCCTGTGCCTCACACTTCTGCTGGATAAAGCACCAAAAAGTCAGTTGAGTCATATGTTGAAGATGAGAGGTTAAACGGGTTGAATCAATCATGAAGTATGAGGTGGCAGGGATGTGAATTGTTACTGATGCAATTCTGCTGAATGGTGAGACAACACCTAATGGTCTTTCTTCCATGATGCACTTAGCTGTTCTTATAACTCAATATTTTCTTTATTAGTGGAGTATTTTCTCTTTGTTCCTGCAGACAATGCTGCCTTTGTGGCCATTATATAAAACTGAATCTCTCAAGTGAAGAAATACTCCATAAAATTTGAGCTAAAATACATAAACTTTTAAAATGCATTGGTGATTCTGGCATCTTTAAGAGAGAAAATACCTATCTACAGTTCTGTTAGGAATATTAACTCTTGTCATCAATGAATGACAATGCAGAAAACTATAAAGGGACATTGCTTTAGAAGATTAAAGACAGAAATACTTCTAAGCAAGTACATATTGTTCTACATACATATCTATTGTGACCTTGAAAAACAACAAAAAAATAGCCTGTATGCACCTAACTAGGCAGAAGATGCTTAGAGTAAGAATTCAAGAACAGAGCAAGGTTTTAGTGATACTTCCCCACACAGAACTATCAAGAGAGCAGCTTAGGGACTTTCTGAGATGGATGTCTTGGTCGCTCTTCTTTATTCTTAGAACAGGCACATAAAATTTAAACCAGACAACATTTTTCATACATTCTGTTTACTGCTGCCATATCAGGATTTACCCCAAGATATGAACCTCTTAAATAAAACTTCCCTGAAAGAGGAAACGTTTTTTGGAGTAAGTTATTTAGGTATTTTCATAGAAGTGTGGAAAGTTTAAGGAACCAACAGAAACTCATGCAAATTCTTCAGCCAGATAATGCACAACTAACTTACAACACACATAAGATAATACTTTTGTTATTAAAGGGCCTTTGAAGTGTTACATCATCATTATAACGTGTAAAGGTGGTATTTGCCTTTGTACTCCTGTGTAGTAGGCAAGCATCCTGGTTCTTCAGAAACCAGCAGAAACAGCACAGAATAATTCTCACTATTATGAAAACTTCCTCACTCGACCATATTAATCTTAGAAATGTATTTTTCACCCTGGACTCATTACATCATAAACATCCTTCTTAAATTAGCGTCCCAAATCTTAGTCTTTAGTGTGCCAAAGCTTTTGCCCATTTCTGGGATCAGTGTTTTTGACCTTCCCACTGATAACAGCCTCTAGCTGGGAGGTTATCAGCTGAGTCTGGCAGGGTGGGAACAGAAAGGAAACTTCACTTTTAAAATTGAAAATAATATTTTCTTTTGAACAGAACTTATCATGTAATTGAAGAAGCAAATTTCATCTGTAACTTCTGCTAACTTCTGTATAGTTCCCAGTCTTCAGTCTGACAGAACAGACAGCTAAATCTCCCTGCAGAGCTGACTACGATTTGAATATGTCAGAGAGAGAGCCAGGGACCATTTAAACATTGCATTTTCTTTTAAACAGCATTACACTCAAACATGCAAAGAGGCATCTGTCTGTCATTCCTTTCAACATCACCACAGGCCTTAGACTCACACATTTCAAGAACAGTGCTGTCTCCCCTGAGGGCTATTACATACTTCAAAATCTACAAAGCAAGACCTAGGTCAGGAAAACAATATTTATTTTAACAGAAAATAATAAAAAAAAAAAAAGCAGCAGTGCTTTTCTCTCCCTCTAACATTCTAGATTACTTAAATCAAAGGCTTTTTCTGCAAATATTTTGTTGACATAATTACTGCAATTAGATTTAATTTTCTTTTAATGCTATTCTGTGAAGTCATACTTCCTCTGGAAGTATCAGACTCAGATGTTTTTTGTGATCCTCAGTAAATTAACCATTATTTTCAGAGAATATTCAGTTATTGTTTACAATCATTGACTCAATAGATCCTGAATGAAGTGTAATCATTTGTTTTAAAAAGAGCTTAAAATAAAAGCAGTTTCCAATGTCACTGTGCTGATGGACTACATTGCAGTTGCACCTTGCATTGTGCACTGACACAGTTCTAACTGAAAGCCTGCAGGGGTCCATGAAAAATTCTCAGGGTTTTCATTTAAATTACAATTCTACAGGACAGAAAGGTCAGCTATTGTGCTTCAAAGCAGAATTAAAAAGCAGGAAAACAAATGCATTTAGAAAGACATGAAATATAAACTTTAAAAAAAAAAATGTAAATTTGACACATATTACTATGAAAACAAGTATTATATAATTATTTTGAAAAAAGTAAAAATTCTTTCATCTTACTCCCAGTATACGTACCCAGATGTTTGCAATATTGACACTAGGTGTGATTTCTTGGATTATGAACTCCTCTAAAGTCTCAGCAGTCCCACCATAGTCTTTAACATTATTGACATTACAGATTTCATACTGACAAATGCTCATCACATTCCATTTTACCATAAGACTTTTGAAAATAAAGCCAGGACTTCAAGAAGTAATCTTCTTGCCTCCTTCTATATATTCCTATACTGATTGCCACCTGTATCATTAATTTTGAGCCTGATCTTAGCCCTTGTCACATATCTTTGAAGTCAGAGCTGGACAACATCCCTGGCATGCATAACCATGATCAGATTAAAATATTAGAGGATAGAGGAAAATCTTATTAAAATTACTAATCTTCTGATTAACATCCTTAAAATTAATAGTCTTACATGTTAGGGAGCAGAACAGGAACTCAGGAGTTCAGGAGACAGAGAGAAGACCCACAGGGCTTAGATTGTTCAGAGTTGGCACTGAAGGAAGACATGACTGCAAAATCTGAAATGCAACCTACAGTTCTTATATAGTGTAATTTCCTATCAGCAAATACTATATAGAAATCCCTAGTAAAATACATGGTGTGTCCTCCTCTTCTGGCTGGTCTTAAACAGTGATAATTCACAACTTCTACTGCTTATAAATCTTGTTAGCTGACTAGGAAGAGGTCTGAATTGTTGACTTGACCCCTTTAAATGGAAGCTTCACAGGTCTCTATACTTTTCCCCTACGACAGACATTCTGAGCTTCTTTCCATCTGCTTTTTAACAAACATAGCAAGTCACATGCAAAACCCCTATTAAAAGATCATTAATTCTACCAAGTCAAGAATTTAAAAATTAAGAAATGCTAGAATTAACACTGACTGTGCATTTTTAATTCCCTGTGCCCTCCTGAGTGTATGCATTTTGATACAGTTTTTAATTACTTAATTGCATTTTGTATAGGATGGACAGTGCTCAAGGGATGAATTAGGGCTGCATAGTGAATGAGGCTGTCATCTGTGGGACTTCTGCCTTAGTTGATACAAAAATTGGAAGGTGACTACTGAATACACATTCAGTCATTCACTGGAAGCACAGGTTTGATAATTAATTCAGAATTCAGCCAGGCTAAGCACTATCATGTTGGTCACTATACTGATGTGGAAGACAGAGCAGTGAGTAACCTCTCATTGCAATAGATCATCTTAATAAGAAAGATGTAACATGGAAATGAGGCAAATTATTTAAGATGAAGGAGGGAGAAACAATGAGATGTAGACAGATGTTAAGCAATGAAAAACAATAATGATAATCAGACTCTTACAATGCTTGTTTATATGCAGATAGTAATGACTTTTTGTGTGTGTGTCTAAGAAAATAAAAATACAATTTACTGGCACTATTTTGTTGAAGTTTGCCATAAGAGTTGGAAAGTTGGTGGGTTTTTTTGAGGGCTTGGGTTGGAGTAAAATAAGATGTTTTAAAAGCATCTTTTGACTTCTGGAAACAAAGTCTACACCTTCATAGAAGAGAACAACAATAACTACAATGATCCCAATTATTGTAACATATTCTGAAATCAGAATCTTAACCTTTGCAAAGGTTCATATCGAACATTTACCAGCTGAATGAATCTGGATACTATGGGAGAACCTCAAAGAAGATATAAGTTATCACATATAACTATGCCTGTGAACTTCATTTTGAAAAACTAGGGGGAAATCTGGGGGCAATAAGATTGTAATATTTCCTTTTTCAAAAAGCAGTAACTAGCCAGCATGCCATGCAGAACTTTCAATATGCAGATGGAAGCCAAAATAGGAAGGACCAATTTCCATTTCCCAGACGGCCAACAGAAACAACAGTTAAAGCTGGAAATATTTGTTCCACCTTATCTCATCTGCAGGATCTCCCAGACTACTCTGTAGCTCTTACTCAAAACCAAACTGGTCTAAGAGATATGACATTAACAATTGCAACTGTCTGATGCTCTCTTCTTTACTCAACTGTGGTGACGTACACAGTATGGGATGGTGGAGCTGAAAGTGGCAAGGTGGATTTCATGGGCAGTGTAAAATCTAAACCAAAACTACTCCCCCAAACTGAGCTGACAACTATTTTTTTTTTTCTAATTTTTAACTCGTAATAAAGCATAACACAGCTCAAGCCAAATTTGAGCTACATAAAAATAAGGAAAAGATGTTAATTTGACACTAACATGACATTGAAATAATTGAGATGTATCTAGAACAGTATAAGAGGTTCTGCACTGTCTTATTCATCCCCTGAACCACTTTCAGCAAACAGTGGATACCTTCTTGGATACATTCTTCTTCCTCATAGTTTTCTCACGTTACATGTCAATTTATCTCATAATAGTTCAAAGCACTTTATTATGAGAATCAAGGATCTGTATCATTAGCAGCTTTTAAAAAAATTTTAAACCTTAAATTATCTAGTTTTTTAAAAGGTTATAATATCCTGAGATTCTGAAAAAATGAGTCATCTGAGTATTGATCTTAGAGTTTTTCATAAAACCTATTGTAGAAAGTTCTTAGGTAAATTACTCCAAGCAAAGTTCTTCAGGGTCAATCATCTGAAGTGGAGCCAAGCCTATGAAATGCAAACTTTCACGGCAGAACTATTATTTGGTAGAGGTTGTAAGAAGAGTAAGGATCATTTTGATTTTCTCTGAAGGGAGAAAGGTTAATGGGATATATTTTGTACAATGTATGAAGTACTGCACTCAGTTCAAAGTGCCACTAGAAGAAAAAATGTTTTGGATAAATGTTAACATTACTCTCCTCATATTTAGAAAAAAAATACACAATCATGAATCACCTTGATTAATCTCCTAATGATGTTTTTCTTTTCTCCTTGCATCACTTATGCAATGTTATTTTTGAGTGCATTTATTATTGCATAGTATTTATTCTTCAATGATATCTCCTTCAAGAGTCTCCTCTCCCTGATTAGCAATTAAGGATTTTATTCTCTTTATATATAGGTGTTGTTTGATTTTTTTTTTTTTCTCTCCCCAACAAAAAGTTTTAACCTGAAGGAGAGATGAATGAACTTGAAACGAAAACTGAGGAGCTGAATCTATTGTAGCCTTGAAGGATTTGTATCGTGGATTCTTAATCAGTATAGAGTAGAACAGTTTTGCTCCTTCAAAACAATTATTGAAATTCATCATGAAATAGAATAATGCAGTTGGTATTTCAAAGATATTTATGCTTCCTGTGGCTGACAAATATGGAAAGCAGGAGAAAGATGTGGGTAGTGACAAAAAATAAAACACATCTGTACTGATCACCAGGCCAGATCTGTAATGCTGAGGCAATTCCTGCTTAAAAATTGCCTCAGCTTTGAAGGACTTTGTAAAGGCTAATGTATGAGTACATGTGGCATATCTGCATGATGATACAAGTGTGATTTATCTATCCTAAATTAGAAATACAAACTCTTATTTTTATTAATGCAATGGAGATATTACAGAAACTAGAATATGTTATTAGTATAAAGAAAAGTGGGAAAATAAAAGAGAAACCCAGTTTAGTTTTTATTTTTTGTTTTACTGGGAATTTAGGGATTTCTATAGAATTATTTTTTCAGTTTGGAATGCAAGAGAAACAAGAAATTACTATTTCATACTATTTGAACAAATATTTTGAAAAATTGATGTTTTGCTTCAGTTTGATCTTTTTCTGAGGTTTCTAACAGGTGCAAATTACTTTCAGAACAAAAAGCAATCTCAGAACACAAACATAAAAGAAAACATTTCATAACTAGAGGCTTAAATTCAACTTATTTTTCCTTTTCTTGTTGAAAAAACCCCAAAGCTCATTGATCCTGAGATGCAGGTTTCATTTTTGTCCCAGCTACATCTTTTCATGGACACCTATGCATGTTTGTATCTCCTATGAGTATCATGTTCTGAACATGTCCCAAACATCTTACGAAGTTAAAATTTTGTTTCTTGAATTCTATCCCTAATCACTTCACCATCAAAATTTGTCCCCCGGAACTGAATAAGAAGCCTGTAGAAAATCAATGACAAATTTAGGAAGAGACATTCATCTCCCCTTAAGAGAAGGTGGCTACCTTATCTGTTATACAGAGCACACGTGCAACACACTGACATTGTCATTCCCATTTCAAAATCAATAGATATATACCTATATCATCAAGGACATGTGCTGGAACCTCTTCCCTTCACACATTAGCCCTCATCAAGCTGCTTATGGCTGCAAAGATGCCAATCAGTTTCTGAAAGGGAAATTCACTGCATGCCTGTAATAGCTTCACAGGCCAAGTCTGTCAATCAATACAGACATCTTGCCATGCATTTCACTTGACTCTATCAATTTGTACTGATACGTGGATGAGACTCATGGACCACGTCTGTGATAAGAAATAGGGTGGACTTGTTAAAATAGTGCTTTTTAAAAATCCTTTCACCTTAGCAAACGACATTTTTAATAGCCCAGTAACAAATGGATGTATTAATCAACTGAAAGTCATCCATCTCCTTAGGATCAGTTTGAAGTTTATGGAAAAGATTACTTATTAAAGTCTAGTTGCCATCATCAGAGTCAAAAAGTTTTCAGAAGTCCTATTTCTTCTATTGAAAATAAAAGCCTAAACGTTGTGTTCTTTAAGCCACAGTTAAATTAACTATGTAACTGAGAAATTGAGACTTGGCAAACACGACCTCAGGACTGAGCACATTTAAATGACTGGAAAGGCTTATTTTGCAAAGATTTTACCAAGCAGCAAAACAGATGACAAATCTATTTTGTCACTGAAGGGCTTGCTGGCACTTATGCAAAGTGAGCAGACAGCATTTCCAAAGCACAATACAGCAGACACTTGTTTGCAGGAGGCTGCTGCTTAGTGATCCCTTAATGGGGTTTAATATGGGAAAATTAAGTTCAGGGAATTTTTGTATATTCTCTTTTTGTTGATCTAGGTTTGTACCATCCTGTTTGTAATGCAATAAGTAGCTGTTCATGCCACAGGCTATGAACAGTAGCTAAAACTGAGGTTTTAAAACCAAAAGATCCATGTTTTGTATTAATTCTCTTTTTAAAGTCTGAAAAAGCAATAAAGTATAGAAAAAGTGACTACATTAAAAAAATGTTTATAAAGAGAATGTTTTTCAAACTTATCCGCCACCTGCCAGCTGAAAATGATTAATTGTGTTCAGAACGTGATTAGAAATAATCAGTGTTTGCAAAAAAAAAAAAAAAACAAAACAAAAAAAAAAAAAAAACAAACCTAAAAAAAGCATTGCTTTGTTTGTTTTGTACTGAAGGCTTTGCTCTTCCATTTTTCTTCTCAGGAACACTGAGTTAGACTAACAGAGCAGATATCGCCTATGGGCTCTTTTTTCCTAAGAAATTTGTCTTTCTCCTTGTCTTCTGGAGGCAGACAATGTGTTTTTACAATTGACTAAGGAACCAGCAGGATTCTATTGTCTGTCATAGAGCTTGTCTGCTGAGAGAAAGAAGCTCAAGTGAATCTATTTTTCTTTTTTAGTGATTCAAAAGAACATGTTACAAGACCATCTGTTAGCTGCATTGACTATCCAGTCAGCATCTATTTTCAAAACTACTTGTTTGGTAAGAGATACCACAAATACTCTCCTTGTTAATGTTGCACATCAAACACATCAAAAAAAAAAGATGAAGGTGGTAGATAGTTCTGCTAAAAAACATTAGCAAACATAAAAAAAAATAAACCCTAAACGTTTGTGATGAACTAAACATGTAGCATTCAAAAAAAATCATCTATAAACACTATTATGTGTCTTGCTTTTCTGGTGGCAACTAAATTTAACTAAAGACACCACAGCTCACCTCCAGAGTGTAGAAAGTAATTTGAAAAAAAAACCAAATAGTTTCACCTAAAATGATGTGTGATGCTGTAGCAATTTCTAGTGTAGGTTCTGGAGTGGAGGGCACTAACTATAGAAATCAATTCTTATGCCTTATTTGTGAAGTGAGGGATACTCTGAAAGAAGGTTGTCTAGATGCTGCATTTTCATTAGATCATTCTGAAGGATGTGTTAAAACTGGTCTCCCATTCTAACAGTTAAAACTAAACTGTAAAATACAGAATCAGATAATATCTTTTACTGAATATATATGGTGATACCAGCCAGAATAGAACACAAGGAGGATGCAATCTGTACCCTACATATTTCACTCATGGTGAATCTTTTACTAATTTGTTTCCTAAACTACTAATATTACCATTTGACCTGCAGTTGTGTTTACCTTCAGTTAAGTCACAAACATTATATTCTTTCTGTCGGCTTTATCCTGCTTAACCTATTTTCTTAGTTTTAAAGAACATATTTTGCATTGTTTCCTATGGTATGTCTCTGGGTATCTTCATCATAAATTCACTATTTTATAGCACAGGCAGCATAAATACACAGTGGCAGCTACACAGGCAACATTGATGTTTTATGTTTCTTACCTAAACTGTTTTCTGGGAAAAGTACCACACAAAACAAACAAAACAACCCCAACAAACGTATCCTGGACCCTTAGGGCCAAAATGAAATTCTGTGAGGATTTCTTTAGCCAAACATATATCAGAAAGCGAGTGTGTTCTGTCTCCCCTTCATACTTCAAAGGTTTATCTTCTTTGCCCATTTTATTTATCAATTTCATCAGTGTTCCTGCCCTACAGTCCTGAACGGTTCCAGTGCTAGAGCAGCACATCAACTTCTGATGGTCAAGGAGGGTTTAACTGTCTCCATAGGCTGTACACACTAACTACACATTTTAATCTGTAGACTCATGAGATCACATTCAACAACAGAATTAGAATGAGTGTAGCAGAGGGGGGAAAAAAATAAAGTTATTTACTACTTTATTTTTGAGATATAGATTGAGACCTGCAAATACTTCCCACAGTATCACAGAAAATGATAGGCAACATTTGCTACATCTAAACTGAGATCCAAAATCATTGCCCTAGATGAGCTGCCTTCAGAGCTATGCACTTACAGCTCTTGGGGTGTGGTGCTGATCAGATTAGAATAGCTCTGCTCGGATACTGTTCAGTATGCTGTAAGTTTTTGGGCTTCATTCTGCCTTCTGCATTTCCCTGAAATTTCTATATATTCAGCTGTTCTCCCAACTGGAGAAAGTCTTCAGGATTAATAGGCTCTGTGACTCTAGAGAGCTTTCCTAATCTTTAAACACTTTACCCAAGGAAGTCTTGAAAGGTGATGGGGTATATCAAAACCATTTATGCCATGAATCACATACAATGTAACCTTCTACTGCAACATAAAAAAAAATTGCAGTGAAGTGAAAACTTCGATTGGCCAACTGCACTGTAAAGAATTCTCTTTCAGTCTTTACAGCTTGAATTTAATTTGCTTAAAAATATGCACGATTATTGTTCAACAGTTAGTCTAAATTGGCACCACAGGCTCTGGGGAGTAGAAATAAGATTTTCAGAAAGGTTAAGCTATTGCATTTAACAAAAGCTGATTTACAATACCTCCCAGCTGAAGCATACTGAATTCCTGTAATCTATACTCTGTACTATAGGATATCATGACCTTCTTTTACAGCATTCTACTGTGCCTATAAGAAACTGGAAATGGAAGAAGACTTCGTTGTCACTATTAGCTAAATGCTGACTGCCTGCATGCTTAAAAAACAGCTTCTTAACTGCTTACAAGATACTCCCACTGTGAAACACACACCTTTCAGTCTCCAGTTTTGGATAGCTTCCTTAAATACTTGCAAAACAATACATGAATCAAAACAATTTGCTCCTGTGTAAAAAGGTTTAAGAGATTTTGTGTTTTAAAATGATACAAAAATTGGATCTGGATTTTTACAGATGGACAAACATTGAACATACATACTTATTACTTTACTATATCGTACAGCTTCTAACAAGTTTGAGAGGTGTTTTCTTTAAACTCATATAAAGAGAATCAGATATTCTATCGTTGCAGTGTTTGTCCCCAAAACAATCACAAGATCCCTTGCTTGTTCTTCACTGAACAGCTGTTAACAGCTAATGCTTTAGCTAGGGTTAATACTTTACAGCATATTTGGATGGCAAAAGATTGCTTAAATATTTCATTTACTCATCCATTTTCCTACAGACACATATCTTTTGAATGTTGAATAGTTTGATTCAGGGTTTCTCATCATTTATTGCTGTTTTCTGGAGTATGTCTATACCACTAGTGATGGCTAAAAGGGAATGCAATCAAATAAGAAAGGAAGATAATGGCCCTGAGGTCTAACTTACACCAAGATTATCCCAGTAATTGGTAGGAATATAAGCATACAGCTATTTGAAAGGTAGCACTTTCTGCTCCTCCTCTTGGCTTGACTTCTAAAGTACACAAATACAAGCACCCACACGTACAACATTTGGTTGCTAAACCCACCACTCTGTGCCCATATCTGGAAAAGCATATAAAATTCAAGTAAGTATAATGTAAGACTTGGCTGAAATATGCAATAGTGAAAAATTTTTAAAGCTACGTTAGTTTAATAAAAAAGCACAAGTAGAAAAGATAAATAGAGGAAAAAAGTGAAAGGAAACACAAAGAGTCAGCAGCAACTATGTCAGGACACACAGTCCCAGATCAAAGGGATCCTACTTGCTTCTCAAAGTTGTCCTAAGAGAAAACACTGCAAATCACACTTCCTTGACCTAAAAGAACATCAACTTTTCCTAGGCACTACACGTTGAAAAGACTGAAGTTTTGCAGAACAAACTTTGCTTTTTACAAATCTCCACGCACACGTTATTATATATTTGTCAACCCAAAATAGCCTTTATTTGCCACATCTAGGTAGAGAGGCTAGATTTTTGTGAGGCAGCTATATCAACAAAGTGTTTTGTTGATACATTTGCTGTCCTCTGAGAAACAGCTGTTTCAGCTTCTTTCACTGACACATGAGCCATGGGTCAAGGGGCACTACTGGGTTTCTCACTCTAAAAGCCAGTAATGCACAGTCTGTGTCTTCAGTGGATGAAAGAGCTGCTGCAGAAGACTGCTAATTGTCCCCTGCTCTCACAGAACTGAAACTGTGAATGGGGAGAAAGAGGTGGGTAAAGAACCAGTAATCTGTAGTGAGCCTTTGACCTAGAATATTTAATCAGGAAGCGTGTGAAAGAGAGAGAACTCAAATTGAGACAGACAGAGTTTCATTCTGTTTCACAAAATAAATATGTTTGAAGAGAGTAAAAATGACAAACAAGGATGAAATACATACAGTTATTTGACTGGCTTTGAGTTGTCATATCCAAAAAAAATGATGGGAAACAGTAACAAAGGCAAAGAACTAAAACTGGAATTCTTGGGATTTGATCCCCACTGATACTACTGATCCATCCCAACCTTGGACATGTCATTTTATTGTTGTATGTTTTGAAAGGAAGTTACTTATAAGGCTAATGAATTTCTTCATCACTTTTTGGAAAGTTTTATGAACTGATGCTGGTTTTAAACCAGTAATGAAAACACAATCTTGGAGAAAATTTCCTCAGGATTCACTTGTAAGCAAATTATTTTCCAATTATTATTTATTATATTTTATCTTCCACAAATGCACTGGTTTTCTGTACCATACATCTGAGAAAAGTCCTTTTCTTTCATTAATGTGCTCAAAATTTCTAATAATTCTCTTTTTACTTCTACATTTCTCTTTCTACTGCATCCGATCACAAGACAACTAGATTAATTCTATTAATAAATAGAATTTAACAAAAATACAATATAATATTAACAAAAAATATTCATCTTATAAAACTAGCTCTTGTCTGAGTACAGCTGGAAGTTTAAATGCTTAACAACAGCTCTTCTGAACTACCTGACATTTTAAGTTCCTTCTGTGTAATCTTGTAGCAACAAGATTAATTCATCCTTTCTCCTTGATTGATTGTTTTTGTTTTGCTCCAAACATAATACTTTGCCAAATTTCTGTAAGCATATTATGAGACACATCTCAACAATTCCTTTCCCATTAATGACAATAGAGTTAAAGACATTGCTTGCTTATTTAGAAAGCAAGGGCTTCAAAATGACCAACAAACCTCATTTGGCCTATAGAGCTATAAAATACAGCCCAGCATTGCTAGAATTTATGGTCCATCTCCTCAAAAATCCCTGTATAAAAATCATTCAGCCTTGTCAGTGGAACCATTTCAATTTAATAACATTTAGGAATTACAGTGTAAGCTTTTTCATGAGTGCTCTCTGTGTATTTGCAGAGGGAAAAGGGGCCATTCAGCCTGGTACCAGTTTCATCATTGTCTTCTTCACACATATAAGTGTAATCTTTAGGCAACAAGAGAGATGGTAAAACAGCAGTTTTCTTAAGCTGTTCCTTTCCTGAATTCTCATATAAATTCTACAATAGGTAGAATACAATTAGAGCTATTTCATTAATAAATCCTTAACTTTCCTACAAGTGCAGTTCCTCCTAATTATATATTTGTATTGCCCGTGCAATTCTGAACTAATTAGACTGCAACTAGATTAATCTCTTTCATACTTGCTAAACTCAATAATTGTTCTTGCAACAATCAATACACATTTAATTAATAGGAAAATAATTGGCTTATTAAATTAAAGTTACTTTCCCATGTTTTGCTGAGTGTTTACATTGAAATACCATTTTTCATCTCCTGCAGTAAATTTAAATTTGGAGATAAGGAAGCTAACTCCCTAGGCCATTTTCCAGGTTTGAAATCAGCAGGACTTTTGCACAAGCATGAAATTAAGCAACAGACCAGGATATAAAACATTTCATCACAATACTCAGATATAAATCAGTCCATGCCCCCCTTTCTTAGCAGTTCTGAAATCACTTTTACTTAAGAGTAATTTGAGAGAAGTCTTAGTTTTCAAAAGATGTCAGTTTGTACAACTTTGTGAAACGTGTAAAGATATTTGTTTGGGCTTCTCTATCAAAGGAGTACAGCTGCCAAGAGGAGCTATGAATTTTGTAATGGGGAGGGGAAATGTCACTTGTATTTCACATCATGCTAAACACCACAGGGCTGTCAGGTGGCAAAAATCCACAGGAACTTTTATTTCTTGCTTGTGGAATTGTTCTCAATATGGAAGTCATCAAGTATAAGGACAGTATGAATTATTTTATTTTATTTTTGTGTGTGTGATTGAAACCAGCAAATGAAGGCTATATTATATATCTACCTGGATTCCACATATGAATTTCACTACTGAAATCACACCACAGAAGAAGTAGGTGGGCTTTAGTAGGTTGTAGAGATACATACAAGTCCCAAGTATAATAGCAACTTGAGGTAACACTGCTATACCATTAAAAGATTCAAATTTGACCTTGGTTGATTTGAAATGTCATCATACAGACTCACCTTTATTCACAATGGAAGCAGCTGGGAACAGGAATTGGGAAACTGCCTGGATTGGTTTCTGAGGCTTGCAGGTACATCATTACACAGACTACAGTTTCTGGTAGATAAGAGATCATCATTACTTAATATTGAAAATAGAGAAGAGGAATGTTACAAGTAAAAATATTGTCTATATTATATCTCTATAATTCAGCATCCCAGTTTCATTACTATTACCACCTTTTCCCAGTATTTGTACAGGGGTTGAAATTAATATTGTTTTGTTTTGTTTTCCAGTACTAGTTTTGAACTTTTAAATATCATAGCAATATTTCTCTAACTGGTGCCATTCTGATATATTATTTTATATGAAGTCTACATTCCAGCAAGTAAATAATGGATAATTCCATTTTTAAAGGCATTTGGTGTTATGAATCAATAACATGCAGTTACTATGTAAGCTTGAGCACTTTTCACCAAACCGTATTGCCTCTTTTTAGAGGAGACAGAGTCTTCTTCAGTCTTTCTCAGCCACCAAAACTCATTTTTCATCTTTAACTCTTCTGTCACTCTACCAAGGTTTCTAATATTTTTTCCTTTTTCAGATTCATATTTAGTCTCTCACATTGTGTCCCAAAATCTTCAGTAATTAGTTCATTTGGAGTTACTACATAGCACAAGAATTCAGGCTAATCTACCACCTACATCATAAGAGCAACAGATACACACTTTGAAAGGGTATATTAATTATAAAAACTTATGTAAAAGATTATTTCAGTATTTCTTGCTACTTATAACAATACATAGAAATAATAAATTATAGTGGAAATGCATTTTAAAGTTTTACTCAAGGCAACATAAATTACTTTTGACTGTTAACTCACTGATGTTCAGCACAAGGCTCAGCAGCCAGAAAGGAGGAGAATTTGTTTTTCCAAAATAGATGATTTCTCAACATCCTTTTCCAAAATATATTTAGTCTTTATGACTTTTTGTTCTAGTTAAGGATGAAGTGATAAATAAGACATATCACTTAGAGAAGAGATTGATCAGTGAGTTATATGAATACAGGCATTTTGAAAAGTATTATTCAAAGTTTCCTTAAATCTCAGTGAAAATAAACCCATAGTAGGCTTATGGTGAGTCAGCTTGAATGATACCAGTGCTTTTTTTTTTTTTTTTTTTTTTTTTTTGTTCTTATGCTCTGTGACACAGGTCAGGCAGTTTTCATAATGCACAGTGATGTATCCACCCAGGTTTCTTCTCTCGACAGACTTTGAAACTGGAGGTTTGGCTGCTGCTATCAGTTATCCGTGACTGCAGAAGCAGGCATTAGCTAAAGGGAATCTGATAATTAATACTGGTCCATCAAGGTCAAGGCAGATAGGCAAAGTTCATGGAATGCAGTTTGTGCAAATCAAGACAATTAAATGCACGTGTTATGTCTCTGAACAACACTGCAGGTGATAGTTACCATGAGATGCTAGAAACACCCTGCTTCCCCTAACCATCTTATTTGGAATAGTTAGAATTCATAATGGTTTTGTTTAAACTTCTTAGATTTTTTTTTTCTTTTAATTAATAGGTTCTTTTTTTGTTTGTTTGTTTGTTTTTAACGTAAAGAGGATGCAGCTTTGAAGACCTCATCCTTCCTGTATTTTTTTTTTTTTCTCCATTTTTATATTCTCAGTTACATGTATTTTACCTGAGATTTACACTTATTTAAAATGCCTCCATTTATCATTCCTTCATGACTGATGAACAGGTTAATTAAGTGCCCTCTATTATCAACAGCCCACAGGTAACAATATTCAATATACTAATATTGCTAGACATTAATAATTATATACAGTATATTTTCTAGGCAGCTGACAAAGTAAATGTTATGTGCTAATATAAACTCACTGATTAACTAGTGACTATTCTTTAAATTAATTAAACTTAGGTCTTTTTTTTTTTCTTATTCTTGGTTTTGATTTTACATTCTAAAGATTTGTTTCTTCCATATTTCTTAAGCTGTTTATAGTCAGAACTATTCAACAGCAACGATATTCACCGACTGCAAGAAAAGCCTTCACTTTAGGCTAAGATTTTATAGATTGTGATCAGTTATGTGTAATATTAGAGGGCTTACATTTAAGGAATGTCCTCAATGACTACAGCTTTAACTTTGTATACCCTTCAATAGCTCATTATATTCTGTACAGTTGTGCAAGAACTCAGTCATTATCAGAAGGGAAATAGAAATGTATCCCCTGAAGTATTTGTCTTCTATTAAAAACAGTGACAACATCATCTTACTTTCTTCAGAATTTATCACTTTCCTTGGACATCTGATAAAGGATGTTAAAACGCATTCAGCTGCTTTGTGATAGAATGTTTTATTAATAAAGCCAATCTTTAGATGCTCAGCTTTAAGTGTTAGTGTTGTCGTCTGTGTACTGTGTTCTTCCACGTGCAGTGAAGTTTAGAGATGCTCAGACTTGAAGAAATTCATGTAGATATAGTTTAATGATAGCTGGTACTTAATTTATGGATTTCACTTTGTAATAACTATATAAATAAGTTTTAAAAAAACCTTGAACATATTCCTATTTTGAATGCAGACAAAGCAAAATAGAAACATCATGTTCAAGGCCAGACATTTTAATTAGTGGCTAACTCCACACCTCACAGCTCAAAAAGGACAGATAAAATCACTTTTATGATAAACAAAACTGTTACTTACCTTAGGATATCATTAAATGCTGGCCCTCTTACAAATTAAGTGTGGTGGAAGAGGTAAATGCCTTAGATTCTTCTCTTGTGTATAGTTATCCACTTCAGTATTGATTTTACACCAACTCAGGATATGACCAAATGCTTTTAAAATAATCTATTACAGTTCAACCGTCAAAATGTGTTCTTTTAAACAAAATAATGTTTCATTTTTAACAGATGGACAAAACTTTCTTCTTTGTGGAACAAAAGAACCACTTCAATTAAAATGTTCAGAACTGCAGGCACCAAGAAGTAAAGGGATGCTTAAAGCTGTTTAGTCTAGTTTTATCTCAAAAGGCATTCATTCTCCAGCAGCTCAGTTCTTGCTGGTATTCTAGAAACAAATTGTCTCACCTTGGTTTCAATGGAATGGTACCTTTCTAATTCAAACAGGCACAACGATTATTTCCTCCTACCATCTAAGAGTTTTTAAATGAATAACCCAATTATCCAGAATTATAGGGTAACTCGGTCTGCGGGCTTTCATTCAGCATGAAAACAAACAAAAAGCACAGAGAAAAAAATAGCAGTGAGGGGGCACAGGCATGAATCTGTAGTCAAGCACAGCTTAAATACAAAAAGGGGTAGGAGAAACAAATTACGTATGACTTGGATATCTTTTCATGCAGTTATTTGGAATCCTTTGAACCACTGCAAGTATTTAAATACCTTTAAAAATGCACTTTATGTCAATATTTTGTGTGACTGTACATTTCTAGAAGTCCTTGCATGTTAGGGGCACAGCAGATATTTAGCTAATAGAGGGACTAACTAACCTAAGAATTAGAATAAATATTTCCTAGAATGACTAGCAAAAAAAAAAAAAGGCATTTCCTAGCAAGAAGAATTACTCACTGATGCATTCATCCTCAGAACATGCAGGAATCCAAATCCACAGTATTCCACCAGATCCAAAACATGAACCCAAGAAGAAAGACAGAAGGGATGGCAGCTTGTGTATGTGTGAACTAACTCTGGTTACCCCTGCAAAACAGTCAATAACCTCTCAGCAGGGCTTATTATCCTTTAGCTTAGTGCTACACTAATACAGTCACTCAGAATTATTTCGGTTCAGAAGCCAGCTCACATCAGCCTGCAGTGCATAGTATAAACACAGTCTTTGTTCCCCAAAGTCTAATTAAGTCTCCCAAGCAATTACAGAAGAAGATGGGAGCTGAAATGAGAATGGTATTTTTAAGCAGTATCTTTCTCTCCCAGTTTTTTAAACATAAACAAAGGCATTTTCAAAGCTGTATGATTCAAAGAAGTGATTCCCAGCTTCCCTCCCCAAGACTGCCTTGAAAAAAAATGGATAGAGGAATGTGGTGGCATGGGCTGTGCAGATATTAGAGTGCTTTTAAGGTGTTGACAGGATTTTTACAGAAAAACAGTTACATTAAGTCCCTCTTTACTGTCTACTAACAGGTGGGATTCATCAGAAACAGAGATTTTTCATTTGTTGGCATTTTAACAAAGTGCAGTTTCAAGTTTATCAATTAAAACGTTAAAGTAGAAAAAATAAAATAGCTCTTATGGGAATAACCAAATTTCTTTATTTATATAAAACCAGCACTTTATAAATATTGGATTGCAGTGATACATCCCCATATGTCAAGGTTTTGTTAATCTGAACAGTCAGTAATTATTACTAGAATAAGTTGTGATCTATTTTGATCCTAATAAGAAACAAGATAATTAATGCCAAAAATTCCCCAAATTAATTCCAATGGGATCGATTTACCATAGTGGCTGTAATTTTCAGTCTTAGATCACAATATCAGCTGTAAAAAGGGGAATTAATCAACTTGAAGGCTAGTCTAGTTTCCCAGTTTCCTCCTCTGTTTCCCAAACATTCATCAGAGTCAATGACGACGCCACACTTCTAGTGACTAGTTTGGCTTCTGCAAGCTGCCTTTGCTAAACCCCACTGATACATTTCAGCCTGAGGAGCTCAGCACCCATTCCATACCCTGCAAGACATTAAAGGCCAGGGGTTGCACATGCTTCTGCCTACTGCACCTGCAGCACTCTTGCCAGCAAGCACCCACACCTCCAACAACACTCCCCCCTTTAGACAATGGTTAGAACGGTGTCTTTCTCAGAATTAAATACTTTCTCCATTCTAGGAGATTCAAACCTTTGCTTCTCCCTTTCCATCTGCTTTATGAATCAACATCTTATTACAACATATACACCCCCACAATACTAGGAAATAATAAGAAACAGAGATTGAAAAGCACATATCTGCTGTTTCAGGCAAGTGGCCACACAAATAGTTTAGGTGGTTTTCTTTCTGTGCCAAAGGGAAGGAACGGTTCACATATTCAGACAAGAATAGCAAGGTCCTGCTTCTTGGGCAAAAGTTAATCTCCTTGCATGTTGCCTCAGTAAAGCATCTTGACATATCAACTACTTTGGAGTTAGCTCAGGCTTCTCGCCTGGGATTGAGTTCCAAGATAGAATGGATACACACCTAAATCTCTCCAGAAATAGTAGATACTGAACTCCAAAGTATTTCTAAATCTAAAAGTTACTTAAAAGGAAATGCTTTCTTTCCTTAGAGGATGTATCAGTATGTTCAGTCTTGTTATCACTACAATATAGCCAAAAAACTTTCTTATGTAATAAATAATAACAGTAATATACACATATATCAAACTGCACATAAATATCAAGGGAACTATGACCATTATAGTACAGAAATAAAAAAAGGAAAATAATACACATGCTACATATAAAACAAGAACAACATACAAAATAACATTTCTCATTTTTATATTTTCACGTTAGGCATTTTATAGCTAAACACCAGGAATACAATAATGGATCCATTCAGAGCTATTCAGAAAAATAAGAACTATTTCTGAAGGAACACTTCAGAATTTTTTTATTATTATTATTTTTAAAAATATATAGTAATTCATTATCTGATTCTTTAAGAGTTTGCTGCCTGATTCTAAACCTGAAAAATCAGTCTTGTAGCTGGAGAAAGACTGAGTTTCAATGCCTATACTTGAGTTTCCCTTTTATCTTCACACCAGTAGAAGAGGATAAAAAATACTTTTATATTTTGGAGTAACATTAAAAATTGACTCTTTTGCAGATAACAGCAGAAAAAGGTTTAGCTTTATTATTTTTCCTTTTCTCCCATTCTTCCATTTTCAACTTCCACAAGCACACACTTTTGCCTACATCCAGACTGTTTCCCAAATGTTCAGAAACCCAGGGAACATTTCCAAATTCTGCTCAGCTTCCTTAATTAAACTTGTCAAACCTAGACGAGCATCCCTACGGGAAACAGACATAGCTATATGTAGGGTTAACATTCTTTTAACCTCCTTCAGAGCCAGTCACGTTGAAACTACTGGCCTCCACTATTTCAGCAAGGTCTTACTAGCATTGATGGATTACTCCAGCAAAATCCCTTCTAGTTAAAAGCATCTGAAAGACACCCAAGGGGAGAAATAGCATTAAACCAGATATTTATTTATTTATTACCAGTCAGGGACTCCCTTAGAAAGAAGTAAATCAAAGCTCTCTCACAGTCTTAGGAAAGAGGAAAAGAAAAGGGATACAAGTTTTCCATGGTCTTTGAACAAGAAAAATGTTACTTTGGAACAGAAAAACATGGTAGATTATTTACAGATTATCATCACTTCAGGATTCTTGCAGAATAATGAAGTTAGGACCTAAGTGTATTTGTAAGAGTGACTGTCCTGGAGCCTGTATTTAGACTCTGTTCAAGAAAATGCTTAAATACACTTGCTTGTTTTACACAGTTATGTACTTGTGGGACAAAGATCATAGTCTGATGCAAATCACTAGTACTGTGGAATGAGAAAGTAAATCAAAGTAAGCTTCTCTTGATCGTTAAACAAGATAAAATAATTACCACAGTTACATATTTTTGACTTAGTGAAAATGATGGTAACTTGACACAATTTGAATTTTAGGAAAATGCTCTTAAATGAAGAACTGGTACAGCTGTAACATTATCCAGACACTGCAGTAAAATATAGTATAATTTGTGGGTTGCAGCTAGGCCACATAGTACTTCTCAAGAAGACTTTGTTATGCTAGCTAAGTTCCCTGTGAAGTCATTGAAGTCTTTGCAGTGATTACAGTAGAAGATGAAATGGATCCATCTATAATAGCTTTGACCTTTTATAAGCTTGGGAGCCAGTATTGCACTAGAGTAATCCACAGCCAAAGAATATCTATAAATCACTTTTTTCTAATGCAGCCATCTGCTAGAAGGTAAGGTTCCTGAGTGAAAATGTAAATACAAAATCCTTCTCCCCTCAGAGTTTAACAGTAAGAATCCTCTTTTGCAACAAGACTGGAGAAACTCAATACAGAAATCAAAGCCACAGGTCTCTCATAGCTTATAGAGACTATAAAGGACAGCATGCTAAACATACATCAGTGTCTGTAGCCAGTCTTGTACAACTGCCTAACATCATATCCATCTCTTTTCGGTTCAATGAGCAGGTCAGTGGATGACTCGGGGACTGAGCCTGGTTTTTATTTCAAATCAACTTATCAGCTCTGTCACAGCCTCTAAACATAGTGTTGTTAAGCCTCAGACTAAGCATTGTAACTATTTCAAAACATCAGCATTTTCTACCAGCTGGAGACCTCAGTTTTCAGTTGCTGTATACATACATACAAAAAAAAAAAAGTATCTCTTTAACTAGAAGAAGACTGATTTTTAGAGAAGTCAAAGTCTCAGTAGCAGACAACCAGACCAGGACACTTCTCAAAGTTTCTTAAAAAGCTCCAGTTTGCAAGCTGATTTAAGTGAAAGTGTTAAAAGTAATTCATTAACTCATGAACTTAGAGAGATGCTGATATCAATATCAAAGACAGTAACAAGTGCACAGAACAGTTAAGTGTGCTTGACTGTGGACAGTAACCAAATGCCACCATTTGTTGTATGACCTTAAAAATTACAGCTAAGCAGAAGTTGCTTTTCACTGGGTACCACCTGGAAAACACAGCCATTGCTTCTTCCCTGAGGACAACTGGACATCTGCTCTCATGTGCCACAGGTCCAAGGAAACAAAAGAGGACAAGAAGAAAAGGCAGGAGGAGAGAGGAAAGGTGTCTAAAGCAGGGGACCAAGAACCTTATGAGAAAAGCAAGGGACAGTCACTCTTCACAGAGTATGAAAATGAAGTCCAAGAAAGATCCAAAAATCCAGCATGGAGTGAATTGCATTATAGGAAGGTTTTAAATTATAAAATGAGTATAAACATGAACCTACAGATTGCCCAACAGACAAACAAGCATTGTTATAATAGGATTTACTTACAACTATTTTCAACATGCTTTTTCCAGAGCTGCAGTTTCTTTGTGTAAAAAGTTATGTTCTGTTTTGGTCTACTAGCTTTTCAGAGTCTTTTTAGAATTTCTTTTTAACTATGCTTGCTTTAGCAAAAAGGGAGAAGTAAAACTATTTTGCTTCTCTTCACATCTGG
Organism: Merops nubicus; assembly: GCF_000691845.1. Lineage (NCBI taxonomy): Eukaryota > Metazoa > Chordata > Aves > Coraciiformes > Meropidae > Merops > Merops nubicus. The sequence goes on from NW_008626488.1 coordinate 33,508, forward strand.
TCCTAGAAAAGCAAACTGGGAAAATCTATTAAACAGTGTATACTGCATGTTCCTTATGTTGATGCTCTCCACACCCACTAACAAAATGTTACACCTTTTTCCTTTAAATTCCACATTCATTTTTAACCCATTTTTAAGGCAAGAAAAAAAATCCTGATGCCAGGACCAATTTCACACATCTGTACCAACAGACTTGCCAGTCAAATTGATAGTTTGAATGAAGTTTTCAACTAACTAAAGTACTTTTTCATATACAATTTGAAAAGTCCTTTATGTACAGTGGCCAAAGCAGTTAGAGTGAGTTAAAAGGAATCACTAAGTGCATAACAGTCCCCTCATTGGATGTTATTAATGCCAATTTCCCATAAACTTCAGAGGCTTGCAGATGTCACAACAATCTCATCACACTGACAGGAAATTTCTGCTAAAATGATGCACTGGGGTGTCATGATGAACTGAAACAATGACTGACAGGCCATAAACCTGCTCCTACTACATAAGATGACTGCAACAGATCTACTGGAACAGACTTTTGCATCAACTATTCATGTCAACATCAAAGCAAGTCTGGATTGATACAGAAGTATACAAACCTACAGAGTCAAAACTTTACAGCTATTTGCTATAATGACCATAAATACTTTAACTACTTTTTGATCTTTTGTGTATGAAGACAAATGCCCACTTTAGGATGAAAATAAATGTTATTTGCTGTTCAGTCTAACTAGAAAATAATTTTCCCTCTTTAGTTCATATGAACTAATGATATACATACATTTTTCATACATAATGATATTAATACATTTTTCCAGTACCCTTGTGTTCAGTTTCAAAACCTAGAGGAAAGTAAATAAACATTCATATTGCACTGATTTTTTTTTTATTATCAAATATGTATTTGTTTAAATATGTATATTTCATAAGAGAATTGCTATCAACATTGGTACTTACTACAGAAAATAGTTCTGTTACGTAGGCAGGAACATCTCAATCTAAATTTCTTTATTTGCAATAGGATTCTCATATTCCCATACAGTCATGCTCCACCATTACAGGAGGAACTACAGAAAGATAAATTATTAAATTCTTAGAAAGTTAATTTTTTACAAAAACCTTTCTCTTTCCAGACTGATTTCGGCTGTCACTGATATCATGGAGAATGTCACAGGAGCTAACGCAACAACAGGCTGCTCTCCAGCAATCAGACTTCAAAGTTCTTCACTTCTCACCTATGCCAAGGTGTGTGCCTGTTGGAAACTGCTGCAGCTCTGACAGAGCTCTGACACAGGGCAGGTCAGATGGGACTGAACACAAAACAGCACTAGACAGCTTGGAAGAAGTGCTACTAGAAGGATTTGTTCTCTTCTGCTTTGTGTTAGTTTTACAGTGTTAAATTAATAATATACAAAACAATGAAGCATTATTTTATTCATGAAGAAAAAAAAAAAGACAAATGCCTGAAGGGAAAGGTATGTCAGCCTTTACCCAACAAAGCCCATCACACTTCATAGACAAGTCCCTCAGAAGAAACATATATATATATATATAAACACACACATATCTCAATTACTCTATATGGAAAATGCTTAGCTAGAAAATACTGAATTCTCTAGAAACCTAGATGCAGAGGAATGTCCTGGTGTTGTCACTTTCTTCACTCCAGTGAAGCTTTCCTTAAAGACAGTCTATTATCAGATATAGTACAATTGTACCAGACCTAAGAAAAAGATCTACAGAAGAAAAGACTGGGAGGAAGGAAACATCAACAGTAGGTATAATTTATCTATATATCAGTCAATCTTTCCTACACTCTCCTAAGGCAAAACAATGCAATAGGGCTCCCTTGATGGTTCTAGAAGCAGTTGTCAGCTGTAAGAAAGAAATTATGACAATTCCCAGAAGAATTAATAGCTAAATTTTGAAGTTATGGGTTTTCCTTGCATCTTGTAACTTCACCTATGTCCGAGACAAAGGGATTATTCAAAATGTCAAGGAAAAGCAGCTCTGCCTTTATTTACATTCACACTAAAATCATCTTAAAAGAGCATGGGAAGAGTGAAACTGCAAACTGGAAGAAAAATACCTTGTAAGAATGCTATGGAATCATTACATTCTGATCACTTCCCATCTGCTAATCATTTTGAATGGGACCATAGTTACTAGAATCATAGAACAAGAATATTTATAGGTTAAGTGTTTTCGATCTTATTCTGCCTCAAATCATTAAGATACATTTTTAAACTTGGTTTATTGGGTGAACATATTTACACCCCTTGTGGGTATGAAACAATTAGTTCCTAGGACTACGTGCAGGATTATCAGATTCTAAACAATCTTTTCATTTTTCAGCTGAGAAATTACCTGGAAGTCCTTAATAAATACAGAATGTGTGTGCTCTGTTGTTGTTTTCTTTGAGGGTCATTTTGTTTGTAATATGGTTTGCTTTAGCAATTCAGCCTCATCCTTCCATACCTGCAAAACAGAAGTTCTGAAAACACTTGCTTATAATAAGGTTTTTTGGTCAGGTTTCAAGTAAGATTTGCTTTATTTTTTGTGCAAAGTTGATTTTACAATTCTACTTGCAAAATACTGTGGTATTTTAAAAGCAATAATGCACAACATTGAACTCACCTGGAGTTAAGTTTTCCTCTTGAAAATCAGGGATCCGTTTTGGAGTTCTGTGAAGTTCTTTTTCTACTTCATTCATAAACTCAGCTATGTGAGACAACTCACTCATACTGGGGAAACTTCATCCTGCTACATTTATTGGATGTGTACATGTGACACCAGATACCCCTAGGAGAAAAATATTACTTTTAAATGTACACTAAACAGAAGTGATACATCATATAAAGACAAGGAGAGGAAAAAGAAAAGGAAAAGAAGTGCTTATTTGAGCTGTTGTCATCTTATACTCTCAAATACCCATTTCATTAGAGATATAATGATTACTAAGGCTTTGTTTACAAAGATGGCTTTTGTCTTAGAGTTCAAAATCTGATTAGAGACAATGAGAAACCCAAAGATAATTTTTAAAAAAAAATATATTAACTAGTATGCTGTTTCTACTGAAATATTTCAGGGGTAAAGAACATTTGGGTGGCATACAGTTGTTTTCTCCAGGGGAAAATGGGAGTTAGTTGTACTCGAATCAAGATGATTATTACTAGCCAAAACTTACTGTAAGAGGAAGCCCAAATTGTTTTCTAGTTCCTAGAGTTTTCTTGTTCCCTATAAACCACAGGAATTAACGGTTGCACTGACAACTGGAAGGTGAGGTAGCCTTTAGAACATTACCCTTTTATAGAAGGAATGACCTTAAGACCAGAACATTTCCTGGGCATTAGTGCCAGAGAGCCACATCTAATTAAATTAAAGCAAGCCCCAGTCCAATTAACTATGATTTATGGAGCTTAATGTACCTATTTTGCATATTTGTATTTTATATATTACTATATTTCAGCAATGTTTTCCAGTTTCTCCTGCATATAAATTCTTTTGACATCAGCAGAAACAAGTCTCAATGGCCCAATGCTCCTGTGCCTTTTTACATTGCAATTTAAAGGGACAGAACTTAAAGCCCAGTGGAATGAAATTAATGTAACTTAATACAACAGAAAGCTATTCCTCTCTTTAAAAACTGTTTTTTTGTGTGTATTTAGAATTGATTTGGGGATCAGAGTCGGTGGACCATTAATAGATACATGGTTACAGAACATTAAAACCAGTGTCATTTTTTTCCAAGAAATAACTCACTCTTTTACAGCCTGCAAGCAAAAGTGTTAATAAATTTTGGATTTGAACGGTTAGCATGTTTGGTCACACTTCTCAGAAACAAAAGATTGTTTCACCTTTACATAAGATTAAGGCTAAAATTTCAGCCTGATTTGTGTTGGGTTTTTTTGTTAGTTTTGTTGTTTGATTGGTTTTTTTTTCTATTTTATAATTTTATCCTTTAAGAAATGTAAAATTTTCACAATTAGGCATCCCTCACAAAGACAGATGGATAATAAAAAAGGTTAATAATGTATAAAAACTCATCAAGACAGTAGAATACTATAGTAATAAGAATTTCCCTATGGATAGGCTCTGACAACCTGTTAAGTTTTTATCATTTCTTTTAACTGCAGATGAGGGGGTGGGGGAAAGGAGGAGGCAAACAAAATAAACAGCCATGTGCCTTTATATATTCCTGAGCTGATCAGGATGGATTCTTTTCTTTAATAAGAAAATGGGGAGGGGTGTTTGTTTTTATTGGTCTTTTGATATCCAAAGTTCTTATGGGAGAATTCCACTAGTTTCAAACAATTTTAATGCAAAAATTTTGGGGGGTTCAAGGAACAAGGGTGGGGTTTTTTGGTAAAATTCTTAGCAATAGTGCACAGTCTCAACCCTGGAAGAGGAGCAGGTGTTGCAGTTCTTACTCTGAAAAACCTCTGTGTTCAGTGTTGAGTTAGTCTCTCAAGTCTTGCAGGAAAACTACAAATAGTTCAATGTTCACTGGACCCACAAGAGAAAATCTGAGTTTATAAATCTGATGTAGCTAGACTATTCATCTAGGCTGTGGAAGAAGCAGTGCTTTTTCTGGACCACCTACAGTCATGCAGAATACAGAATTATCATTTGACTTTTCCACATCATAGATGACAACCTGGATTACCAGGAAAATGATCTAAAGTGTGTCTGCCTCAGTTTTTTTTTTCTGAATAATTTCAACACAGGAGTATTCTGAATGTGCTGCACACACAACATTTTAGGGAATGCAAAAACCTAGCTATTTACAAATTTTCTGTGCTTTTTTCCCCTCTGAGTTACATTTTTAAATGTATCAGTAGCGAGTGAAGTTCTGTCAAAAACTGAGTTCTGAGCTCTAAACATCTAACTAGAGAGCCAAAGACTCATAATGTCTTATATCTTCTTAATCTTATATAAGTCTTAATCTTATGTCTTTGTTAATAAAAAAGCAACATTTTAAAAAAATTCTAATCAAAACAAGAAAAGGGGAAGGAAAAAAAACCTAGTTTCATGACAAAATGGACTCAAGCTAAACCCATAAGATGCCTTATTTCTACTGTTTAATTGGTTTTTTTTTGCTTTGGGGTTTTTTTTTGTTGTTGTTTGGTTTGTCTTAGTTTTTTTTTTACCATTTCAGAGACTAGAACTGAATGCAAGTTTTTATGTGGGATTATATGTTGACACATATCTGTATGCTCAATAGAATCAGTGTAACATTGGTCATGAAGCAAAATCACAAACTAATAAGCCACCAAGCAAGAAAAATCACCACTCAATAGTGCAATGTCTGTCCCCTGAATTATTTAGGCATTAGTTTCTTATTTTTTTTCTACATTTCCTTCTAGTAATTAGTACTTTAGAATGAAAATCTAATTTACTAATTTTTAAAAGCTACAAGTAATTCATTGGCAAAAAGGATTCAGAGCCTGGCCTGGCCATGGGCTAAGTGGAAAATCCTGCTTCACATTCATTAATATCAAGGGAAAATAATCAAGTGATGTTACTGGGACTTCTGGAAGTTTTAAAATTGTTTCCACGTATTGGTAGTTTTGAGTAAGACAACAAGTCAGCAACTGTCATGTTAAATAATAGGTACAAAGATTATTTTTTTTAATTTATTTTTAGACTAAATCTTACACTATTGTTCTTCAGTTATTGGAATAATGATAGAATGAATGTCAGGTTAAAAACACTGTCAACTGTGCGAATTTGTATCTAGACTAGCTGTATGGACAGCCATGAGAGAGAGTAAAAACCTTTGAAAGAGGGAAGAAATAGAGCACCATTTCACTACTAGGTGGAACTTAAGAAATTGCCATACTATTTCTATAGCATGATCCTATTTTTAATCTAAAAATAGAGTCCAAATATCCGCAGTAGCCTTAGCTCCCTGGTACTTGCTAAGGCAGAGATTCTTTGTCCTTCAGTGGACATTGCTGAATTGCTGGACTTTTTGGAGGATCATGTTATTTAGGTGTGCAACTCACTGCTAACTGTAGAGTTTAGAAAATGAACTTTAGACATTAAGTTTTGAAAAATAAGTAAGTTTGTTCTAGAGGCTCGTCAAGGCAACAGTACAAAAGTTATTGAGCTTAATGCATGTGTAACAGAGCAGTTTAATGGCTCTCTGGCCATTAAATATGCAGGAGGTCAAACTGCATCATCAAATGACTGCTCAAGCCTTAAGTACATAAAATAAGTGGAACTCCCTGAAATAACAGCAGGTTGCATGTTACATATTTTCTTTTTCATTTACAAGATCCTGGAGATATTAAGATGTATCATCTTTCCTGGAATAAGCCTATATGTCACTGTGGGGGCTCAAATGAGTGCTGGGAGCTCTGCAACTTTTTGCTGACTATTTTAAGAGAAGAGTCAAGGGAGTCTACCACTTGTTATCTGCAGTAAAGTATGAAGAAATTTATGGCATTAGCCTTTTGAGAAATAATGGCACACTAGCAAATCAATGATAGCACTGAGGCTCCTGGCCCAAGACCAAAAAGGCACTTCATTATACATGGAGCTTAAAGCCAAAGGTAGTTTGTTAGGCAAATAGTTACTTAAAAGCTAGAGTTTCCTAAATCTCCTAAAATCTTGGCTAGATTCAAAGCTAGTCAGCTCCCATTTCATTATCACGAAAGAACACCTATTTACCTAGTTCAGCAGTAGATCCAGTAGGAAATTCTCATGAGGAAGATTATTCCACTTGAAAAGGCCAGGGTCTCACTGAAACCAAGGCTGGATATTGGGGGGGAAACAAAGCCTGTAAGAGCCCCCAGGCTGTGCACTGTATATAGAGACTTTTGAAGTACCCTAGAGAAAGGAGACAGTGTAAGACGACAGGCTACAAGCAAATAAAATCACAACAACTTTTTTTTTCTGTTTACTTTACAAATGGACCTGCACACATAGAAGTGTTTATCTCCAAAGAAAAAAAAAAAGAAATAAATAGGAAAGAAAGGAAGAGAGAGACTCTTTCCTGAGTAATAAAGACCCTGTGGTCAGAACATTCCTACAGTACAGACACGTAAATTCAAGAGCCTACTTCAAACGAAGCAAGTGTTTAGCAATTTCTCTAATTCAAGAATATCTGATGGGATTGTTTTCCTTTAAATTTAAACAGAATTAACTACAAATAGGTCAAATACATATGAATAAATGCAACACTATATCTTAAACCATACAAACATACACTTTTGTGTGTGAACAAAATCGCATGAGACTATATTTTTAACAGCTTGTACTGGATGCCTGAACAGGAGGAAAACAAACAACTTTTTCAGCATCTTTATGGTTCAGTATTTTTAACAGTACTGCTCCAGTTGTTTAAGGAAGTAAACCATGATTACCTCCACTGTAATATTTAATCCCAAATTATGTCTGCTTCACAAATGAACCAAAGTTAATACATTTACTGTTTCACGTGAGCCAAAGCAACGTCAGATCAGTTTTGTCCCTGCTGATTTCTGCCTTTGACTGCAGAATTATTACAAACTGCCTTGAGGCATACCTTTCCTTTTAATAATGTGCAGAAAATATAAACCTTCAAGTGTAATTATTGTTCAGTACTATGCAGTAGAAGAGAAGAAGCATGTAGTTATTAAATTGTCAGGCACTAAAGCATGAACAGATTATAACAAATCTCATAAAATGCTGTTCACCAGCCAAAGTCTACAACTTCAGGATACATTCTAGCAGACAAAAACATCTAAATGTCAGAGACCCAACTGACGACCATCCGCATGCATTAACTTACACAGAAAACAACAATAACTAAGGAAATTAAGGAAGATTATATGTGATCAATGACAACATGCAACTCCAAATATACCTTTTGCAGCCACAAACTGAGAAGTAAATTAACTGTGGACCTGATAAGAAACAACAGGTTATTTACCTGGCAAGATGAATCAATTAAAACAATTTGACCAGCCTTAGCAGGTCCTAAAACCAACCTGATCTTCAAATGTATTTGAACATTATAGCCTTATGCTAAAATTTGAACATTTTAGCCTTATGCTAAAATAAGGAGGGACATTCGTATTCAGAACAGAGCTTTTGAGCACTATGGACATTAAATGTCAAATAGGATAAGTCTCTATACATTATACATTACACATTACAAAAAAAGACATTAAATGCATAAGCATATTTCTATTTATACACTATAAATGTCATTATAAAGAAATTGACATAATAAATGCAATAGCTATTTAAAATTAATTATAAAACCAACTTATTCTAATTAATTGTTCCAAAGACTAAGGAATATTCTGGAAAATTGGAAGGATCAGATTGGAATTATCAAAGCTAAATCCTCAACACAGAGAGTCAATTGAGGCATCAGGCAGCAAGTTATAAAGATATTCCAGGTTTTACTCAAGCTCCTAGTTGCATGTTTCCAAGCTTGCCATGCTCTACTTCTGACACTCTGTCGAGACCTTTGGAGGAAAAGAAACCATCTCCTATCACTCATGCAGGAATTCATCAAACATTCAAGCAATTCACATCAGATCTACAAGAGTTTGGCACCTAAAATTCCTTATGAATCAATTTCAGTGTATGTAGCAACCTTCAGGATCAGAACACTTTACACAGTACTCATACAGAGGTAGCTTCTTTGTCACAGCTCAAAAATCCTAGTTACAAGCAGCATTAAAAACATGTATATAATTTAAATAACTTATTTAACAACAACAAAAAAGACAAATATATAAAAACATGTATTCCTTTGTTCAGAATATGAATTTTTATACTCTGCTAACCACTTCTTTATCACACTACTGAAGAGGCAGGGAAATAATCCATGGTGGTCCTCATGCTTCTTTTAGCATCAGATTCTTTTACAGAATCTCCAAATAGACCAACACTACTGAAAGTTTTCAGGGAAAACAGAAAATAGTCTAGAGTTGTAAACTGGCAAGAAGAAAGTCTTGAGCTAAAACAAGATGTTTCACTCCAAACATCAGCACAGTTAGTATTACCAAACCTGAAATGAAGTTATTAAATATATTGAAATAATTATTAAAAAAAAATTGAATGAAAATGAAAATGTCTTTTTTATTGCTATCTTTAATATTTCTCTTAATTTAGACATTAATTCTCTCAAAATTTAGTTAAAAGCAGTAAATACCCATACATCACCACTCCTAACATGCGAAGCATCATGTGAACAATCCTTAGAGTCAATCAGGGTAGTTCTGAATAAATTATCACTACTCAATATAAATAAACCTGACACAATGGTTCAAAGGCAGTAACAGAAAGATTATTTTTCCAAAGGAAAGTCGAATTTACAGTAATGAATTGACAAGCTAAAAATGCATGTCTAGGCATGAGACACCTACCCTGCTGGATTTTATTTTCCCCTAAGATAATGGCACCTGAACTTTGAAGAAAATAATCTCCCAAGAGTGAACAACAGGTAAAACATGCTTTGAGATTCAGATTCCATCCATCTTAACAAACATATTTAGTTAATTATTTTCAGTAGATATAGATAAGTAATTTTTTATGGGGGCAGCCACTTATTCATACCTTGTTCATAGTCAAGATGAGAAATAATGAATATTCAAGAGTTTTAGCTCTTTTTCTGCTTCTTCTCCATTTCAAGTTAATTGCAGTGCACTGCAGTACCTACTAAAACAAGTGTTCTTATGAACATTTGAAATATTTATGATTGTGGGCTACATCTGATAAATAAATAAAAACAAGTAATTTTCACTGTTTGCCCCAAATGTATCCACTTATTTTTATGCATGACTTAGAGTGTAGATTCTGCCTATAAAGAAAAATTACAGCTTGTCAAAAAAATGCAGATACACGCAGACACTGAAGCAAAAATTTATGAAATTTAAGGCTCAAGAAACAACACTTTTGACTCACTGGAGTTATTAATTTCCCTGTTATCAGGAGGTTATATAGGAACAGTGGTTTTATTCCATGTACAATAGTTTATTAAGCTATCTGAAAACAGTAATTATAATTAGCTAGAAAGGAACTGTGTGTTACAGAGGTCATGTAACAGAGCCCTATCCCAGCACCTGAGCAACTACTAAGAATGAATGAATACACTTCAAGTCCTGCATGACTCCTCACTATTTTAATTATAAAATTAATTAATAAAGCACCATTTTTATGTGTGCATTACCAGATTTCCCCACACAACCCCATGAACTGAATGGCAGTTTACAGATTGAAATACAGTAAACTACATTCTCTTTTTAATGTTTTGCCACAGATTTTGTTTTCTCAGGTTTCTCAATAGTTAGGAAACTGCTTGGTAAGATCATCACTCCTTTGTCTAATTTTAATGTGTTGAATAATTGTGTGTTTACAACCACATGGAAGAAAAAAATTACATAGGTGGTTAGACATTCACTTTCAATAAAGCTGTCAGCCTGCCTTGCAAAGGTCACAGCAGTGGTAGGAAATACCAGACAGCAAAGGAATTCATCACATGCATCAGTCATCTCATCAAAATAATGATACAAATTGCAACATGTCCATTTTATTTTATCACTATTATTCATTATTATTACATGTTTTTAAGTTGAGTTGGCAGCCAGCCCGTTTGTTTTTTTTTTTTCCTTACCACATTTTCACAGACTGAGAATAAACAATCTACTCACTATTTTTCTATTTCTTACTAGGGAGATTATATTCTGCATGTTGTTGTCCAGGAGCTGTGTTTTAAACTAGAAAATAGAGAGCAGATCCATGCCAATCCCAGAACATACAACTCAGCTTAGTTTCAGGCAAGTCCCACAGCAGGTATGAGTTACTGAGCTCATTCCAACACTCTTGGAAAAGCTACAAAGATGAGATATATCTTAGAATTGAGTTTTACTAAATCATGTTCAACACAACTACTTTTTCTCATTTACTACTGACCTCAATCATAAGTTCCTCTGTTTTGCACATGGTCCACCTCTTTCAGCATTCAAAACCAGGAACTTTACAGTGAGCAGTGGAAGCTAGGTGCAAACCAAAAGCTTTCCAAGCACCAGCTTTTCTTGTTTCAGTCTAATAAAACATAGGTTTTGCTTTATAATCAAATAAGGATTTCCATATGTTCGAGTTTGTATTTTCTGGCAAATAAGGAATGTTTTTCCATCCCTGTGTTATGTTTCCTTATTTAATTATGCACTCATGCGGATCCCACAAACACAAACAATGATACTTTGGTTTGCAAAGAGTTGATATTTCTGGGTGAATTACAATAAGGAGAATGAAAAAAAAAAAATGTCTAAATACAAGTGAACACAATACAGATTTTTTTTTTTAAAAAAAGCTAATTTTTTTTCTTTTCAGTTCTATTTTAACACCATGTTTCATGTAGGTAATGAAAGGACATACAAAGTTGGTTTACATCTAATTACTGTAATATTCTGTTACTTTTGGACCAGCCACTTTGAGATAAAAGCTTATAACTGAAAATTCCAGGAATACGGTTTGTCAGTTAATTAAAGCCATGCCACTATTTGTTTGGTTTTTTGTCACCTTTGTGACGTAAAATTGATATATATAAGAAACATATATATATAATATATAGATATACATACACACATATAGAAATGAAATATATTTAAGCAAACTCTAAATGGATAACTGCAAGTGCAGTTTTAATTAAGGAATGTGAAGACCCAGTGCATCCATAAGTTTCTAATTGGTTTAGTTTCCAGACTTGTCTGTAGCAGTCATCTAAACTGAAAACTGTCAAAGGAAAGATACCAAGCAAACTAGGTCACTTATTTCATCTAATATGCAATTTCCTACAAATTATTGAACTAATATGAGATTAAAACTTTCTGGGAATAACATGAACTGCCTGCCTTCATCCTCTACATTTGATATCTGCCTTTATTTTTTCTTCTCATTGAAGTTCCTTGTCCTAGTTCCCCCTCAGATTCCACTACCCTCAAAATTGTTATTGCTCTTTTGCTGACTACATAATATAGAAACTGGAATATAGAATAGAAGCTGAATGTTTTCTTTGGAAGCATGAACGAACAAAGCTGACTAAGCAGTAATAGATTTCTACACAACTTACATGGGTTTTAGTGTATAAAATTGTCTGCTCTTACAATATTTTTTTTCACTCATGCATGATCTCTGTGTTTGGGTTTTTTTCTAAAAAAAAAAAAAAAAGCCTGAAAACTTGCACAGCTTCCATATCAAAACAAAAAAAACACTTTTTTTTAAAAAAAATTTCTTTAATCATTCCTAAACAATTTAGCAAGATGATTGCATCTGGCTTGTGAGTACTTTGCCTTCCTTTTAGCTTAAAATCTTCTTTCAAGATAACTGTACTATGAATGCAAAGACTCTGGACTTTTATCCTTCTCCTTGAAAACGTGAAAAATTGTAGGTGTAAGATGCCAGACTCAGTGGAACAGCAGTGACAAAAAGGACTCATTTCCTCACAACTGCAACTTTCTGCATCACCCAGTGAGAACTAGATCGTGTTTGCCTTTTCTAACAGCTTATTTTCCTTCAGAGGACCAATATTCCCATCTTGAATCATTACCATCCTAAACCTTCCCTACTCAGTTACTTAGAAACACTCACTTTGCTGAAAAAGAAATTTGGCTTTATTAACCCACCCAAAGCTACATCATCAACATAGCATTATGGGAAGGTGGGGCAGGACTTTTTAGAATGCTTCATGAATTTGTACATGAATATTGTCCTTGCTATTATCATACACAGGAATGAGAGAAAAGCAATTGCAGAGTCAAATTCTTTTTCAATAGCAGCTACTTATAGTGTAGCAAAGCAGAGGGGAAAAACGTTGCAGACGTTAAGAGATATAAAAACATAAATGGAATAAAATAGGCGAAATATTTGAGGATTGGGTATAATAATTACACAGCACATGAAATAACATAAAACAGGGTAGGATTTAATGGTGATGAAGTAAATGGTTATGTCTGCTGACATTGAACAGCACAGTGTTCTCTTTGTGACTTTTTATAAAAGATGTATTTTGGTTCTTAAAACAAAGTCTTTTATCATCACAGTTTTAACTGAAATTAAACAGTTACCACAGCTGAAAGTGTTGATCCAAGGCAAAGTCCAAAATCATTTCTCTCTGTGAAAAGATCAGAATAAGGAAGCTAACTGTCTTATTCAGTTTTTGGGCCAAAGGTGTCATGAAACACATCATCATGATAAGCCCTGAGGTAGCCTGGGCTGTCATCCTGAACAACTACATGATATGGAGCTGCCTCGTCATATCAAACTTCACCCAACGCAATACAATTTAGAATTTGTTTTCATCTGTCAGATATTAAGATACTAGCATTAGAAACAGTTCAGTTCAAAGATTAAAACCAAATAAAGCAAAGCTTGTGGATGTGTTGCCACTCACAAAACTTGGAAGGGTGCAGGTTTTCAAACTGCTCAGGGCATGTTTCATGGACAAGTCCTTCCAAACTATCATGCAAAAATGTTCCAGGCATTGAAGAAATCAAGTAAGACCAGGAAGAAAGAATATTGTTTCCTATTAATCTGCCAGAGATGTAGAATTAAATCAGAAAGTGATTTAGAACTTTTATAATTCCAGACTTTCTCCAGTAAGAATTATGATATTGAAAAAATTTAGGGAATGCCACAGTAAGAGTAAATATGTTTGGCCAGAGTCTGTGCTTATGTGAACAGATGCAGACATTGGCTCTTGGTTTGGTCAGATAGAATTAAGTTAGACCAGAATAGGTGGAAGTTGTGTTCAGTCATGTCATTAGCATACAGTGTCCCTAAAGGGAAAAAAAAAATCAATTTAGTAACTAATGATTATGTTCTGCTAGTCACTAACAAAAGTCCAATCAATATTTAGTTGCATAATGCAATCAGATTCAGAAGACACTTCATTCAACATACATTTTTGTGTAGTAATATTTCATAATTAAATGTAAATGACTGACATTTACTCCATTCACAAATGTCTAAATTTTCTGGACATTCAAATTTTGTCAAAGCAATTGCTTTATAGTCTGTAGTGTGCAGCAAAACATCCAAATTAGGATTATCATGTAGTTAAATCTTAAAAAAGTTAAGCAAATATGAATTAAAAACTTTTACTAGCAGAACACCTGAGTTGTAGTATTTAAAAAAATAATATCAAGCATCAAGAGTGCTACTTGGAAAATACACATGTAACATGTTAGTTACATATTACAATGTAAAATAATTGTTCTAAGACTAACTAATAAAGAAGGCTGACTGTTACCCATAGACAGGCTGCTGAAAATTCTTCTGTAAATTAAATTTCAAGGCTTTAGATTGCACTCTGCAGGTGGGTATGTACAAAATAGGTACAAACAAGAACTCCTTGAGAATCAGGTGAGCCAAAGCCAATGTATAAAACAAATAAGGTTGCTTCTGGAAATGGGGGAAAAGTATGGAAAGCCCTAGAAGACAACCACAAAGACTGTTCATTGAAGTCTGAACAAAAACCCTTTCTAAGATAGGTATCTGAAAAGGAATCAGAATGTATTTGAACCAGGTCAAATGTGGAGAGGGTTGTTTTTTTAAAAATTAAAATTTAAAGTGAACTAATTCCTTACAACAACAACAATAATAATAATGTAATTAGGTTGGTTGGTTTGGTTTTCTGGCCACATCAAAACTATTCTCTATGGAATCAGGATTCTAATAGCAACACCACAATACGTTCATTTTTCATAAGGAATACACTTACTTTCTATCTTTTGTATTTGTTTTAAGCTAAATGAACACAAACGTTGTAAATGTTTATAAATGTAAGATTCTTTTTTGCATATGGACAAATAATCCCAAATTTCAAAACAGACCTTGGAAAACTTGGTAAAGAGTATATGAGGTGTCAAGAATACACAAAATCCAGAATTTATACATATTCAAATAAAGAGTAAATTTTAACCATTAACTAGGAATTGCAATTTAGAGTTAAAAAGATGAGAAAACACTGCTTCAAAGTACTTCACTGGATTAATTTGTGATGCAACAACGAACTCCATAAATGTTCTATGCAAAATAAAGCTATTTTGCTTTCAGTCTAACTAGTTTCATATTTATGTAGCTTGCTTAGAGCTGTGACAGTTTTGGGTAGTAGTGTAGCTGAAAATATGCAGTGTTAAGCTAATGCCATTGCAATCATATTGTGCTTTTTCATCTCCCTCCACTGATGATAAAATTAATGGAATCAAAATGAGTTGCTAGAATGTGGGCATGGTGCCTAATCTATATAAATGTCATTATAACTGGGTTGAGTGGCTGGACATTGAGATGGGGAAATAGTTAATTCAGCAAGGAATACTTCTTTCATAAATGTACTGTTAAAAAACTAAAAAAAAAAAAAAATGAAGATGGCATATTACAGAAGCAATGAAAAGGAACACATACATAGACTTTTAATGCTATGACATAACATTTATGTCAAATAATGTTCTTTCCACATTTAGAAAGCTGAATGCACACACAAAAATTACTTCTCTTGCCTGTGCTCAGCATCTAACTCTAAACTGTAATTTCTAGCGTGGCATTTTATGCCCATTATAATCACTATCATACAAGGTTCAGATGGCCTTATTATTAGAAAAGATGAATTAATAATCAACTTTTTTAGTTTCCATTAGGAGCCACCTGCCCTCCAGATTTTACAGAAGTAGTTTTCTTATTTGAAAAGTATTCTGAACCATGTTATGTGTCCCATGGTAGCCCCAGACCAGTTTTCTATTATTCTTCTTGCTATTATTAAAAAGGAATTAATCTCCTGCCCTTGGGAATGGCAGATGAGAATGGCTCTTCCAAACCTTAGCAATGTAAGCTAGTCTGGATTTAAAGGGCTGCAGCCAGAGGTTACTGGCAAAAGGCAGAGAAACTGCTGTTTGCCTTGCACAGTAAAGTGCCAATTCAACCAGTTAAAAAGAACTTTTCTACAGATCTACATACACGTAAAAAGAGAGGTGGGCACAAAGGGGAGAAGAAGGAAAAAAAAAACCAGTCAGTTATTTATTCCCAGTTTATGACAAGACAGTTCTAGTGCAACAAGCCTGGGGTCTGCGAGCTAGCTCTAGACTATTGTGAGATACAATAACTTACCATTCTTATGACTAAGAGCTGCTTTCTGTCAAAAAATATAAAACCCAAATAGCCACTGAGACAAAGAATAACTTACTTCTGAAGACCTTTAGCTCCCACATAAATGATGAATATGTAATAAAATACTTTTGAAAATAAAAAGAATTTTTCTACAGATCTACATACATGTACAAAGAGGGGTGGGCACAAGGGGGAGAAGAAGGAAAAAAAAGTCAGCTATTTATTCCCAGTTTATGACAAGACAGTTCTAGTGCAACAAGCCTGGGGTCTGAGAGCTAGCTCTAGACTGCTCTGAGATACAGTAACTTACCATTCTTATGACTAAGAGCTGCTTTCTGTCAAAAAATATAAAACCCAAATAGCCACTGAGACAAAGAATAACTTACTTCTGAAGACCTTTAGCTCCCACATAAATGATGAATATGTAATAAAATACTTTTGAAAACAGCTTGTTGTGCTCCCCCATCCTGATATGCCTGGATAATGCAAAAGAGAGGAAGATGTTACAGTGGTGCTATCCTTTCATAGAAATTCTGTATCTTTCTGCCTAGACCACCAGAGTCTTCAAATTACTGTGAAAGTTGGTTACTCTGCTTTTTTTGAGGCATGACAGACAAAAAGAAATACAAAGGCATCCTGAAAACTTGATTTGCTTGATGACAGCAACACTTGGAAGGACTGGTTGAAGAGGGCATCCTTTTTTAGGCTACCCCCTACTGTAAACAGTCAAGATTGAAGGGCAAAATAAATTATATGAGAGTTATTATCTTTTAGGACGTTGGTTGCTTACTAGTAGAGTGACTATGAAGCAGCTGTGGGGACAGACTATTGAAGATCACATTAACTACAAAAAAGATATCCAGGCAGAATATCTCAAAACTCCGCTTCCATTCCCATAGGAATGGGCCTTTATATGAAAGAATATAATGAAATTCACTGAGGTACTTTACATGAAGATTGAACTTCTCAGCAGTGAGATCAGGAAAACTGGTTGTACACAGAAGCAAATCTCTTGTAGCATATTACCATGGAATATTGCTGTACTCACACGCTGTGAATAGAAACACGTTTGTGAATTAGATTTAAACATTTGATGAACTATTGCATGCAGGAAGTTGAGTTAAAAATAATTGTTTAAAGGATATAAGAATACAACACACATTCTCCAGCTCTCTCACACTGTCAGACTGAAAAGTGCCCTTCCAGTTCAGACTTACACAAGCTTCTAACTAGTTATCCCATGGGGTTAGTTCATGACCTATTGGATACAGACATAGATAAACTGTTTTAAAGGTGTTCATAACATTTATCATTTCAAGTGCTTAGGGGAAACTTCATTAAAGATGAATTTCAAGAGGTATCCTTTTTATATAATAACAAACCCCTGCTCTTAAAATTAAAGACAACTGGTATGAATATTGATAATCCAGGTTTTGCATCACTGAAAATTAAAGCCAGCTAAGGGCATAATTACATAAAATGTTTAAAATATTCTTTCTACTTACCTGCAATATTTCACAGAATGACTTCTGCAAAGAAGGCAGTTTGAATATCATGCCAATATAAAATTTCCAAGGGAGACTTAAATGAAGAACAGGTACATTCATCAAAGTTATCAGTATCTACTGTGGTTCCTTTATTCACAGAACAACTCATCTCATCACAGAAGTCGATTGGGTTGGTTGAGCAGTATTTGCACTTGGTAAATTCATGCTGACTTCTTCCAGCAGGAGTTATTTGAGAGTTATAGCATAAAAGCAGTATAGTGAAAGCTATAGATTATGACTGTGGCTCTATGTTAAGTCCACAGGATACCTTTTCATAGCTTTGTTCAGTGTTGCTGTATCATAGCAGAGACCATAAAATCAGACTTGTCTTCAAGAATGGCTCAAAAGCATTTCAAAGCACTGTGAAAAACCATTAAAAAAAAAAAGAAAGAAAATAGAGATGTTAAGCACCAATGGCAAATTAGAGATTCACAAAGTTGGCAGAAGTATCAAAACAAATTTGACAAAGGTGCTTTTGATTTAAAGTTATTGCAAACAGATCAGGCAAGACAGCAGCCTCTGGACTTCCATTTCCTACCTTATCACACTGTCTCCCATCTATAAAAACATGAATTTTCATATAGATGAATTGTTATCTTATACAAAAAGAATACAGTTTTTAATTTATCAGCTGTCAGTATCTTAGCTTTAAATATTAATAAATTAAATATAATTGCTTTTAGAAGGAATAAACTCACATGTCTGCAATAGTTGAGAAGGCTAAGAGCTTTTTCAAAAAAAATTATAGTAAATAATTTAAATGGGACAAAAACATTTAATGAACTGGACACATTTTCTAGTACAACATCTGCTTAGCAACATTTTAATTTCAGTATTTTTACTGATTGCAACACAGAGCTAATTAAAGAAAAAAATCCACAAAGAATAAAAACCAGCAGGCTTACAAGCTTGTTGTAAAAAAAAAAAAAAAATTTAAAAAACTACACCTGGCTAATCCTGATTCCATAATGGTTTAGTTGTCTCATATTTATTCTCAGCTCTCAAGGAAATCCCAGACTTCTCTGACTTGGTTATCCCCACAGTAATCCTTTACATTTTCTTTTCCTAAGACAAGGATAATGCTCAGCAGGATGCTTTAGTTTTTCTAGAAAATAACATTATGACACTTTAATATACTGTATAAAGATCATTGAGAGAAATGTGGTGGCTTGCAATTCCTTATTTCACATTCCAACACTCTCTTCTCGTGGGGAAAAAAATAAACAAAACAAACAAAAAACAAAGACACAAACAAACAAACAAAACCCCCACATGATAAAAAAGAAAAAAAAAAAAAGATATCTAACATTTAAATCAAAAACTGCTGTCACCTTTTGGAATCAAATCTTTCCTTGTCCTTACTTACTCATATATTAATAACTGAACTGTCATTCAGTATGTTTATTAATGCATTGGTTTTAAGTCAATCAATTAGTCTGAAAGCTATTTTAAATTATTTCCTTTCATTTTTATTGCACCACTGAAGAATGACCATATTAGCATAAGTATGAATTGCTATAGTAAGCATGCAAAGCTGAAGTATTCTGTATTTTATTATCCCGTTTTTAATGGACAAAACCATCTGCTGAACAGATGATCAGCTTTTATCAATATGTTTACATTTTTATTACAAATTATTGGGGGAAAAAAGTGTGTGTAATTTGATTGACAAATCATGCTTTGATTTGCTCTGTTACAACATTCCCTACAAGAAAAAGCAAGCTGGACAAGAAGAAGAGAGCATGTTTTGGAACCAGCACAGGAGAGTTCAGGTGCTTGCTTGCATCAATGAGGCTGTTGGTTTAGTTCTCTGTTAGCAAAACTCTTAATCCTTTTTTTAATTTTTTCTCCAAGACCTTCCAAATAGCATCTCCTCAACTGCAGATTTCAGAACACAATCTGAAATCTACATATAAAAATGCAGCATACAATATTAATCAAAGTGCATTTACTACAGTGAAGTGCAAATTTGTTCTGTGCTTTTAAAGATGACAACCAAAACCAAGACAAGCAGAAAGTCTTCAGATTGCTTTTGGCAACTTGAGCACTTGAGATCATCTTGATTATTTTTGAGTAGATAATTTGTTAAGGATCGAATGTGCTTCAGAAAAGGCAGAAGAAAAAGAAAAGAACAGGCCAATCAAAGACAAGGAGTGTATTTCTTTCAACCCAAAAGCTTTTATCACACACCTGTGCTTTTATAAACAGTGTCAGCAAAACAAACTTTGCTAACAATATGAATTTCTTATAAATATGTATTACTCATTCCTGAACTTTTATTTTATATTTGAATGTATTTTAACCCTACACACACACACATATCCAGCAGCAGAGAGAGTATAACTGCTGTCACCTTAATGGCAAAAAAGTAATTCAAGCAAGTTGCTGACCTTTGGAGAGAAGCTGGCTGCAGTTCTCTCATGACAGGATTTCAGACAGGGCTATGGAAATTGTGGAAAACACCTTTAAGTATTTTAAGAAATTACATGCTCAGCATGTTAATCCATAAATGGGAATAAAGGTAAGATATAAAAAGATAACTATTAATAACAACAGCTTCTCTCTGAGGATTTCCAACACATCCTAATTAACTTTGATGATTTATTGACCTATTTTTATAGACATAGTAATTGAGTGAACGAATAAATGCTGAACTCAAGATAAGTGGCTCAAGGACATCTAGGACCCTGTAGTAGGCCAAATACTCATCTTCTTATTCCTGCTTCATTCTTTAAGCAGATTATCTTCTGAATATGCAGCATTAAGTCTTAGTCCTGTCTTTTACTTCAAACATTTGAGTGTTTTGCTATGTAATAAATACAAAGTAAAATATGGCAAAGCTCTTACCAAAATTCCAAAATAAAGGAATTGCCCTGAGTTGGTGCTGTTCCTTTTGTACAACCACTTCCAGCACAGACATTTCTTCCTCTGATCAGATTAGCAATACTGAGGTGCAAAGGACATGTGCTGCAAGATGAACAGGAAAAAAAAATGTGTATTGTATATTATAGGTAAGATTATAATTCTTATTATATAAAAGTTACATTATATATGCTGTAAAATGTATAAAATATGTATTTATATATAGCTAAATCATTGACTAGCGTATGAGTGACAAGGTCCCTTCAAATTTCAAACTCAGCAGCAGAGTCTGTTCTGTAAAACTAGCATAAATTAATTTAAGCTGGAAGGGTCATCCTGCACGTATCAAAAATATGATTATTTTACTCTATTGCATAACAGGATAATTCAGGGTTGTAGGGCAATGATTAAGTGACAAAAGGTTTCAATTAATTAATTGTGGGGTTTTTAAGGTTCACAAGGGAAAGGGCAGGAGAGATTAATTGATTTATTATACAACAATGCTGTTACCGCTAATTAAAACTTTCATTAACATCTTATTAAAATGGGAGATAGCCATTTTTTTCTTTTATCTCTTGTATCCATTGATAAAAATAGTATAAAGTTCTGTTTGTGTTCTATTCCTGATAGCTACAAAACTCTAGTAGATTCATTCTGCTCTCCTTTCATCTTAGTAAAAATATGAAGATTATTAACAAAATGGAGCAATTTATAAAAAAAAAAATGCTCCCTCTTTGAAATAAAAACATATCTTTAGCTATACAGACATTTTCATCAACTTCAGTGAGGGCTCTGAGATTCCTGGCAGATGGATTCTCTTTAATCCTGACTTCTGCTGTCACTGGAGTCCCTCTCTATCTCCTGATCATAGCTGTCTTCTTTTTCAACTCACTAATTGACAGCATTGAACATGAAAATCCATCCAAATCAGATCTCTGGTGTGGCAGGGACTGTTAACCAAAAGGATAGCCCTGAAGTGGAGAGAGAAAAAGATCAAAGACAGCTCTAGAAACCTGTTTTCTATGTTCTGGCAGACAAAGTCTTTAGAGACTATTTATCTGTTGACTCAGTTTTCCCACTGAGATGACCTCATCATTTTCTCCCTGAATTCTCAGGGCTGTGTCAGTGCCCCTGAAAGCATCCTCACAATATGGGCTGTCATCATTCTTCAGTATCAGTCTAGTTCTTAATGAAATAGTTTTCATTATTAGTTAAGTTACTGTTTTATAAAGCCAGGCAAATGTAAGAAAGGTAAACTCTAAGAAGAATTTAGAAAAATAATGAAAAAAATGTATTTCATGAGGTAGATAATCCAATATATCTCACCAAGGCCTATAAAAACAAGATTCTTGTCTATACTTGTAGATACTAACATAACAAATAGAGCCCAAAAAATAGAACTAATAGAAAGCTGTCAAAATAATGGCTTAGGTCAGTGTGATTACAGGAAAAAGAATTTTGAATTACTAGAAGTAACAGCACAAATGGCCATTTCAGAATTTAATGTGTTAAATTACCAGCTTAGAAAAATGCTCTTTGACTTACTGGTAACATCTCCAGAAAGGCTCAATCTTTACTTCAGTTATAAAATAAAATTCCACTTTTCGTTTTAAAATACCCATCTTCAGCTGGAAGGATAATTTAAGATTTCTTCAATAAGTGCAATGATACATTTAGATATTTGTTATTTACAGATATATATAAAAAGCCTGAACACACACAGGAAATAAACAAGAGAACAATATGCACACTCAGAAATATAGGTCCAGAACATGAAATTACCAAACTCCATGGAAATTAAATACTTATTGTCTTTAAAAAGTACAAGGCAAACTAAAAAATTGTTAAGGATTACTGCAAAAACAGGCTTCAAAGACAGAAAATAATGACTTCCAATGG
This sequence comes from Merops nubicus, assembly GCF_000691845.1. NCBI lineage: Eukaryota > Metazoa > Chordata > Aves > Coraciiformes > Meropidae > Merops > Merops nubicus. The sequence continues at coordinate 55,914 of NW_008626488.1, forward strand.
TCTCCTTTGGCTTGTTGCTGGTGCAAGAGTAAAAAGAAGGAGCTATTTTCAACAAAATTGTTAATGTTTGAAATATTTTCACTTCCCCAAATATTTCATACACATAAAACTCTAAGTATTTCATGTTTTCTCCAGGCCCACCTGGGAAAGAAAGCTAATCTTTGCTGATTTCAAATACAAGAGTCTGCCAAGATTTTCTTGGGTCAGCTTCAGAAGGAAAGCAGTATTCTCAGGGAAGAAGAAAAAACTTTTTTACTTAAAACATTTCACAGAAGTTGCTGAACATATTGCTAAATGTAAGGATCCAAGCAATCAAGTCAGTGTAACAAAAGAAACAAATCTTCATCTAGATAAGATTTAAAAAACATTTACTGAATTGTTCAAGCTTTGCATACCTTAGTAACGTTGAGATTCTCCCATTAAAATTAAAGTTTGTTTAGTTTGCACTTCACTGTATCATCATTACAAAACAGACACACACAACTTCAGTAACAAAGGGAATTTACTTTTTTCAAGAACTTATACCTCAACCTTTTGTTTGAGTTATTTTATTATTGATTACTATCTAGTTCAACTACTGAAGTGTTCACAGAAATCTCTACATAAACAAGGATGACATAAACCTTTTCTCTGATGTGGGTATATACTAGAAATATATAACCCATGAAGAACAAGAGCTGTATTTTATAATTCCATGGCATTTATTAATAGGAATATTACAAGAAAAGACCTGACTCAGTGACAGGTGATATACCAATACATAGCTATATTATAATCTTAAATATATCCAATATCAAAATTATTAGGCATCAGTGTTAACTGCAGGATTGCTTAAATCCATAATACCAGCCTAAGCTTGTATGTCCCTACACTGCTCTGTTATTTCCACACCATCCTTTTCTCCCAGGAAATGAACAACACTATATATTATTGAAAGATCATCTTTGACATGTAGTAGATTCCTAAAACTGCATCATGGGCACAGCAGCTATATGATATAAATTGATAGTTTCGAGTGAGACAATGAAGCATATAGACAAACATGTAGACACTGCTTCAGGGCTACGTTCTGAGTTAGAGAACATTTAGATGAGTCCTTAAGCATATATTTTCTGCAAAGGCATCTGTGGATTTCCAGCCCTCCTACATATCCATGCTAATCTTAGCTTCCGTATCCCCCAGGACAGTTATCTTTTTTTTTCCCTCCCCTCGTTTATCAGTCTTCTCACTTCTACAGGGAAAAAGGCTATTCTAAGTTAGTGATCATTTGGATCTCTCAGAAAATTAATCAGTAGTCTAAAAGATATTATATTGGTGGGCATAACACAAATGATACAGTATTTTTACTGAAAATGAAATCTCTTCCTCTCTAGGGGCTTGCCATCACTTAAACATATTCTACAGAAGCAGAAAGTACTCCATAATATGATGGAATCCTCAAGGTAGTATGTTACCCGAAACTGTCAGGAAAAAACAACAACAAAACCCTAAAGAACTGTTTGATCCACTCTGTTCAGAGTATCAATAGGTGTATGTAGACTGATTTTCTTTATATTTAGCTCTGAAAAGCTCTTTTTATGATGGGCTAATTCAAATGTTCTTACAAGAAGAGTAATGCGGTTAGCTTTTCTAAACACAGAAACCTTTTTATTTGCATATATTGAAACTGATTAGCAATCTATTCACAAAGAGAAAACAGGCCTTTTAGTGGCTGTGGAGTCTACATGACTTTGCCCATTTGCTATTGCCAAAAAAAAAAGCTGCTAATACTTCAGAGTGGTTGCAGAGGCCCAAAGGTCTGCCCAGGGGCCTGCGGACTCCAAGGCACTGAGCCCCTAGGAATCCCTTCCTTGCAGCTGCTAAATCAAACACAAGAAAATCACTCTGAAAGAAGGAAAGCATCCAAATTAGGAAAAGCAGTTGTGCTGCAGCCTTTTAACACCTCTTTTTTACCCATACAAACTGCCTAGTCACATTAACATAGACCCTATCTTTCTGCCATTACTCATAACTCTCTAACTTCACGCTTGCTCTTTTCTAAGCAATGAATCAGTATGATTTGCTAACATCATCAGTTCTCTGTCCTGTAACTTCAATCTTCTTTAATGTTTCTGTACCAGAGAATTGCTTAAAAACATCATTATGTGATCACACTGAGTAATTAAAGAAGTATGATTCACCACTGATGTAATTTGTCCTCATTTTCACTGCCCCGATTTTCTCCTTGTATCCCAGCCTGTTTGAAGTAACCAGTCCCTATTCAGAAAGCATCATAACAGAAAATAAATAGGTGAGCCACAGTAGTAGTAGTAATTTTAATTTATGGAAAAAGTTAATGGTAGCTGTAAATGCAGTTATTAACTGATTTCATTCCTAATAAACTTGTCCTTATTTTACTGTGTAAATAAATAGGACTGGTAGGACATCGAGCTTTTATGTTACATAGCTGATGTTGTTTAATCTGCTTAAAAGTAGAGATTAAAGGGAATATTCTACACTAAAACTTGCTGCAGTGCATTAGTAACCTACCTTGTTTCCTTGGACATTATGAATCTTGAAACTACAAACCCTGGTAGAGATCAGATGCCACAATTCCATCGTAATTTTAACATTAGCTATCAGGTTACAAACACATACCCATTTTTCTTCTTACAGTCCCATCCCCAAACCTCTTATGTTCTCTCTTAGGTCTTCCTCATCTGTGTGTCTTCTAAAGTGATTTTGGGAATATATATATATATATATGCATTTGTGTTTGCTCATTCTGAAATCCACTTACACCTATGGCTCTTTTCACAGCATCTATCAGACTCCATTGTGGCTAAGCATATAAATATCTGTATTATAAGTAGATATATATCTATATAATAGGCCTATTTGACTATTTAATTTTCATTCTCCAAGTTCTTCTATTAAATAATGAAAAATCAACTTGAGCTGTCCCATTTCAAGTAGTTATATTGCTTATCACAGTTTAACAAATACAAAATCTTACTTTATTAGCAAGCACAGATGCACACTATTATCTCAATGACACAAATATTTGTCATCTTTTAAGAAAATTTAGTTTCTATTGTTCCACACTTTTGATATATTATGAATAGTTGGATGGATTTATTTCATTCATAACTGTATAGTATATTCATAATTATATGTAGTCATAACTTTGTTGAAAACTAATTTACTCATTCCTTGGTTTATCCCATCTTGCATTCCTACACAGCTTAATTTATTGCTTTATTCTTTTCTAGAGTTAGAGCAGTATTGTTAATCTAAACATCAGTTTTTACCACATAGCAGAAGACATATTTAATATTTTAAGCCACCTCATTTTACAGTAGTTATGATCAGTTACACTTGTGACTTTTTTTCTTTTTGAGATGCACGTATGTCGCTTAACTGAATGTCTTTACATAGAATAGTCTAGGTTGGAAAGATTTTCAACCATTTTTAAATGTACTCTTTAGTTAGCAAACAAATACGCCTCCTCAGGACGCATTTATTCATGGATAGGTAGGAAATTTCTGAAAGGTCTTGAGATTCTGAAATATGAATGCCAACAAGTTACCAAATGAGCCTTTTTTTGCTTTCCTTTTTATTAGTCTGGGAGTTAATTGAAGTGCCACTGGCCTTATTCTGATCTTCAACTAATTATTCTTTTTAAAAAACCAAACAGTTTTTATTTTAAAGAACCAAACAGTATTTTTTCATTACACTACTATAATTACCTTCTACTAGAATCAGTTATGGGGGGAGGAGAATATTTTACTTGGCTTTGGGAAAAGCAACATTTAGAGAATGCTATAATTCAGAATCCTGTAAATAAAGATATCCTTGGACTGCAATGATGTTCACTTATGTCAGTGCAAAACTAAGCAGATTTTTTCAAGTCACTGCTGAAGATGGAAGTCAGTTTATGTCTCATATTTCCCATCTTATGCATGTAAACATAGACGTACTGAAATGTATTGTTTCATTGGCTGCTTGCTTAAGAGACAACAGCAGCAGGGATAGCTGTGAAAAAGAGACTGATGTTATATATCTGATTTTTTATATATCTGATTTTTTTTTTTTGCACTTGCTGAGTACATCTGGTTTCCCACATTTGGTTATTATTTAGTAATATTGTGGAAGCATGGATTACAGAAAGAGTATATGAAATAAAAGGTTGTCAGTTAATACCGACCACAATTTGTTTTATTCTATTCTGTACTATGGCCCTTGTCTCATCTGCAGCTCCACAACCCTGTGTATTTTTTTTGTCACAAGAAATTTTACAGATATTGAACAAAAGCTCTTCTTCCCCTTCGAAATAAAGATTAAAAAAAGATTTACTGGAGAAACCTGTAAGTGATGAGCATCTTCAAAAATTAGTAAAATATTCATTTCATTAGTCATTGATGCAATTTGAGTAAGCATAATGGCCTTCTCGTTTCTTAATGGATTTAGAGAGAGTTCATTTTGTCAAGCTGTTAATTAGAACTTAGGAGACATGCAACTCATTAAAGCTTTGTGTGTTCTAAATATTACATTATTACAAAAAGGCTATTTACATATATTGCTTTCACAAATTCTAATGGAAGTACAATTTTGAATGGAAAACGTTATTCAGGATGTATGCCTGACAAATATTAGCGTTCTTGTGACTGTGTTAAGATTCAGAGAAACTGTCTTATTTTCTTTCTCTCAAGTTTTAGGGTATCCTTGAAGATTGCCTTGGTGTAGTTAATTAGTTTTGCCAGTCAACTGCCTCAAATTGGTTTAATTTTTTTTAATTTTTTTTTATTTTTTTAAATATTAAATCTCGTTTCCATCAGACTTAAACAGTGGGGAAAGGATGCACTAAAAGCTTATAGTTAACTATGGGTATATAAATACAATTAATTTAGAACACAGAAAACATTTTCAAGGTTTCTTTTAATGTCCATATCTGAACAATGTTAAAGGATCAAAGCTCTATCATTACATTCCACATCTTTTTTATCCATTGAATATTAAATATGCCATCCTTCTCTGAATACACTAGAGACCTATACTGATGTTTCTCATTAATAATTGTATTATTAAAAGCTTTCTAAAGAACTTGTTGAGACACCTGATAAAACAAATATCTTTGGAAATTTAGGGTGAATTGATAAAAAAATATTTCTAAAATATCAAAATGAACATTAATATATTCAATTTATATTAATTTTCAACTAAAAAAAAAAGTAATGTTATTTTTACATTACATCTGTTGCCAACAAAAGCAATTTAACTGATTTTTATCCAGCTACATTTGTTTCCTATCTTTCAAAAAGTTTTATTCTTTACAGATCTGGTTGGTGGAATGATACACTTGAGCCAATATAATCTTTGAGAAACTTTAAGAGGTACAAACTTCACAGTATGTTTGATAAGTGAAGTCTTCAACACAAAGCCATTGCTCCTGTGCACAAGAACTTATCCCTAATTTGAATCACCTCTAATCAATTTCTTTTTTACAAAAGCAATACTTTGTTTAAAAAAAAAAAAAAAA